>NC_056744.1:1585181626-1585274208 GCF_019279795.1 Protopterus annectens
TTATCAAAAAGCAAGGAAAAGGACCGACATGCGAGGTCCGGTCTCCACCGACACCATGCGAAACAGGCTCCACGTGGTCGGTTCTCAGCGAGCGCCTTTGCAGTCCCTGACTACCGGCGACACTCCTTGGCGGTGTCTTCTGTACCGAGACCACTGGGTCATCGGCCCTTTCCCAGACTACTACCGAAGCCCCAGCCTATGTCGAGCCTACTAATGTGGACAGATCCACATCCACCCATGGTGTATTTAGACCTTCATCTTCTTTTTCTATTAAGGCCTTTACTAAATCCAAAGCAGCCAGGCATCACACTAGGCCTGCTGCTCAAGGCCCATCTCCTGGACCCATGCCTAAGAAACAGATGCTTAAAATGGCTGAGGATCTAATAACTCTTATCAGAGGTTCTCAGCCCCCTCCTGACAAGAGACCCAGAGTGGAGGAAGAATCCCCTCTTGGATCAGGGATCCATTTTATCAGAGCATTCTGATGCAGAGGAACACTCTTATTCTCCTTTGAGGATTCGGATGCAGAACAGTCCATTCCTTCTGTATCCCCCCTGAGGATTTTTCTTTTGAAACCTTGCACACCTTGAGGAACACTTCCATTGGGAAGGCCAAGACTTTTCAGACTCCAAAGAAAGACTTGGGAATTTCTTTGGTTACCTCAGCACAGACCTCTGGCTATACCCCCGTTTTGGAGGTACTGGATGATGTCTATTCGGAGGCTTGTTTTAATCCTGATTCACTGCCTCCTGCACCAGTAAAGCCTGATAGATATTACAGAGTACCCAGTTCTCACCAATTTCTCTACAAAGGCCATAATGCTGACCCTGAAACCATTTCACAAGGCCCTAAGGGAATAAAGGCCTCCACTGCCAAGAATCCACTTCCTGCAGAAAGGAATCTAGATCTCTAGAAAGGTGGGGTAAGAAGGTATATACCTCGGCCACCCTAGCCATGAGGGCCTTAAACTGCCAGTTTCATATGATTAAATATCAACAGTTCCTGTTATCACAATTAAAAGACAAAATCTCTCAACCTGAACAACCAGATTTAAAAGAGTTACAGGATATGATGCATAGTGCAGAACAAGTGGGTAAACACACCTTACAATGTGGTTATGATGCCTAGAGGCCTCCAGTAGGCGGCTACAGGATCAGTCATTCGCAGACATGCCTGGCTTAGGAACAAAATCTGCCTGATCATGTGAAAGCTAAACTTCTTGATGCACCTTTACAAAAGGATGTGCTTTTTGGTACTAATGCTGAGGATATACTACGAAAAATGGAAGAAAAAGCCAAATCTATGCAAACTGTCAAAGCTTTCTTACAGGTCCAGCCACCACGATTTAGCAGGAATTGGCCTTCAAAAAACTGGTCCTTTCCAGCCACTGACAAGCCCCAAAGAGGCAGATACAGACGTGCAAGGGGCAGAGGGCAATCACAAGGATCATATAGAGGCAGACAATGGCAATCTCCAGCACCAAGAGGTGGTGAAGACAGTGCACAACAATACAGGAAGCAAAACCAATGACTCCATTTCCATGCCAAGCGAGTCTCAGCTGGCAGCACCTTTGGGAGGGAAACTAGCATTATTTGCAAGCAATTGGCATATTGTCACAACAGACAAATGGATACTGGACATTATAAACAGAGGCTACAAATTTCAATTTCACACTCTTCCAAAAATGAGAGGCATGCCAAACCTACCACAAAATCAAAGGGTAGAGGCACAAGTGCAAATTTCAAAGCTCCTAAACATGAGAGCTATACAAAGGTACCTCAACAAGGTCAAGGTTTTATTCAAGACTTTTCCTGGTACCAAGAAAAGGAACCGACTGGAGACCCATTCTGGACTTATCCATCCTAAACACATTTCTACTCGTACCAAAATTCAAGATGCTCACATTACAGCAACTTCTTCCCATGCTGGGCAAGGAGTTTTGGCTGGTAACATTGGACCTCAAGGAGGCATACCTGCATGTCCCAATCAGACAAAGCTGCAGAAGATACCTCAGATTTCTTGCAGGTTCAAGCCACTATCAATTCTCTGCATTGCCCTTTGGCTTATCTACTGCCCAGAGTATTCACAAAGTGCCTGGCATCAGTGATTGCCTATTGCAGACTTCAAGGGATACAAATTTACCCTTATCTGGGCGACTGCCTGATCCAAGCGGACAGCAAGCATATACTACTGGAACATCTGGCATATGTGACATGGTTACTGCTTTCTCTGGGATACACCATCAACAAGGAGAAATCAAAGCTAACACCTTCTCAGAAGATAACCTTCCTGGGTGCCAGCTTGGACACAAACACCCAGATGGCATACCTACGCTAGAAAAACAAGGGCAATTATCTCAGTACTTCAAAATACTAGCAAAAGTACCAGGCTTACTGCAAGGAAAATCCTGCAGGCTCTGGGATTCATGGCATCTTGCATTCTTCTAATCCCGTGTGCAAAGCTGCATATGAGGAAACTTCAATGGTACCTAAAAATCTATGGTCTCAACACAGTCACAGCTTGGAAGCAATTATTCCAATAATTCCATGTCTACAAAAGGAATTCCTATGGTGGGCCCAAGCATGTCAAAAACACAGGCCTCCCATTCTGCAAGCCTCAAGCAAAACAAGTCATAACCACAGGCGCCTCAGATTACGCCTGGGCACATGGAGGACAGGTGCATTCAGGGCAGATGGTCCCAAAAGGAAAAGTACCTTCACATAAATCAAAAAGAAATGCTGGCAGTAATAAATGCAATTACAGCTTTCAAGGACTTCCTGCATCCAGGACAATTACTCATAAGAACAGACAACACCACAGTAATGTGGTACATAAACAAACAAGGAGGAACTCACTCATACCCCTTGTGCAGACTAGCCATGACTCTTTGGAACTTGGCTCTGGAAAGACCGTCGACCAAGCACAGTACTTGCCAGGAATGGAAAACACACTGGCAGACACTCTGAGCAGGAATATGACAGATCCACATGAATGGAAGCTACATCCACAGGTGTTTACGGAGATAATCCAAGCGTGGGGGAGGCCAGACATAGATCTTTTTGCCTCCCACAGGAACCATCAATTGAAAAGGTTTTGTTCAAGGACCTTCCATCCAAAGGCCTGGAAAGTGGACGCCTTTCATTCAGTTGGACAACATGGACAGTTTATGCATTCCCACCTCTGCCTCTTCTGCCCAAGGTGCTTTTGAAAGCAAGAACAGACAAACCGAGGATGATACTGATTGCTCCAGACTGGCCAAGGCAACACTGGTATCCACTCCTGAGGAGCCTAACACATACTCCTCCCTGGTCCCTGCCTCTAATACCTCTTTTGCTGGCCAGAACAGCTACAAAACCCTTCACAGTCAGCTGAAAACACTCAACCTCGCTGCATGGAAAATTCCTTAACACCACATCAAACTCTACTCTCCAAGGAGGTGCAGGATGTCATTTTGGAGGCCAGAAGACCATCTACTAGAAAAGCTTACGCGCAAAATGGAAGCGGTTTTGCTGTTGGAATGAGAAAGAGGACAGGACCCTAGAAAATTGAACTTGCCTCAGGTTTTACAGTACCTAGCTGAACTGCTGAGCAGTGGACTTTCATTTTCTTCAATTAAAATACACGCCTCAGCCATTTCTGCAGAATTCAACACGGATCCTCCTTTATTCTCACATCCACTCTTACGACAGTTCCTCAGAGGGGCTAAGAATATAAGACCTCCAAGGAAACAACCAATCCCAGCCTGGGACCTTAATTACATACTAGAAAAATTAACATTGCCTCCCTTTGAACCTGCTGCTTCAACAGATCTGCAATATTTGTCCTGGAAAACAGCTTTCCTTCTGGCCATCACTTCAGCTCGTGGGGTTTCTGAACTACAGGCCCTCATGGCGGTGCAGCCCTTCCTCATCTTCCATCAGGATAGGGTTCCCTTTACCAACCCATCTTTTATGCCTAAAGTGGTATCCAGGGTCGCCTTAAACCAAGCCATACACCTTCCTACCTTTTATCCTAACCCTCAAAACAAAGGGGAAAGGCTGCTTCATTCTTTAGACATCCATAGGCAGCTACGTTACTATTTGGACAGAACAAAGTCCATCAGGAAATCAGACCAACTTTTTGTGTCCTATGCAGTAGGGGCTCAAGGGAAACCAGTTACCAAACAGACCATTTCCAAGTGGATTGGCCACTGCATACGATTTTGTTACTCCTATCATGGGAAATCTGTCCCTACTGGTATCAGATCTCACTCCACCAGGGCCACAGCCACCTCTACAGCTTTCCTCAGAGGTGTGCCTACTAAGGATATTTTGGAGGCAGCCACTTGGAGTTCTGTACATACCTTCACAAAACACTACCACCTGCCCTTATATTCCAGAACAAGAGCAGGCTTTGCCACTGCTGTTTTGCAGGGCATTCTGGCTCAACCCAGTTCCTCATAGTACCTACCACCCTATGCATAGCTTTGGGACTCTACCCATCTGTGATTACTGCAGCTGTATGCACGATGAACATAGTACAGTTTTGTACCTACCATAAATGTAGATGTTGAGTGCTAATACAGCTGCAGTACAGGTTTCCCTCCCTCCCTCCTTCCCCTCTTGGTAAGGCCATGGGGCCTAGAAGCCTTTTCATACCTCCTGACTGGGTTATCCTGCTATGTTTTATTTGCTTGCATTTGTGGATAAGCTTCATTTTATGTATTGCCTTCCTTTTGGGGGCACCTGACATCTGGGGCAAGAAAGACTGAAGAACATGGCGTCGGCTGTGTCTTATATACTCTGGCCTTCCTGGTGTCAGAAGAGTAAGCGACAACAACGATGCGGACCAAGACTTTGGAATTCGGCCGACCGAGGACCTGAAAACCCATCTGTGATTACTGCAGCTGTATTAGCACTCGAACATCTACATTTATGGTAGGTACAAAACTGTACTTTTAGCACTGTTAAACCTGGTACCTCAGTGAAGCACTTAGTTCTTAGTTTGAGCACAGAATGGTGATGCATAGCTACAAAGAGAGGTGGGGGTGTAGTATTAACAAATGTTTAGTAAGCCAACTTTCTGTGAATCTCTTAGTGTATTCTTTTGGGTTAATGTGAACATAAAGTATTATATTGGCTCATTTAGGCAACACAGAGGCATATTAGGAGTAATACAGTTAATCCATCAATGAATAATGCTTTCATGTTGTTAGAAAGTGATGAAGAGTGACGTTTTTATTGACTAGAGTGTTACGTTTCAGAATTCAAAATGAAGACAGATACAGTTCTTTCTCTCTTTCAGTGGCTTTTATTAACTACAGTACACATGTGCGGGAGCCTCATGGAAAGCACCAGGGAGACTCCCAGAACAAAAGAATAAACAAGCTTATATACTGGTGATATTACTGACAAGACAAAAAGAAAGAAATGAACCAATTAGACCATCATAGAGGGCAATTAACCAATCAAAGGTTTACCCGTAAACATAAGACAATTCACATCATCACATCTCTAGGCAAGAAAAGGAAAATCGGATGTATTTCCATATAAGGCACATTTCCTGCTTTCAGGCAGATTCTTGCTTCTAAGCATTTTCTCGTTGCTCAGAGTTCACTCAGAGTTCATAATAAACAATACGTTTTAATACATACAGACTGTTACATACTCAATTCCCTCAAACACATGCTTTGACTGTTCATATTTTACAATCCCCCATTTGATGCTGTGTAAGCATCATCACTTAACTTATCATACATTTGTCCCAAATCTAACATAACCATGCTACTGGTCTTTTCATTATTTGAAGACTTTGTCATCTTATCATCTACATTCATAGTTGCAGGCATATAAAAATTAGGCACTTTTTTCACAGTTTTTGAAGACATTAATTTCAAGATCAGTACTTTGATTAGAAATAAGACAAGAAAAGCAATAATTGTTAATATTGCAATTAATGAAATCAACTTCAACAGTCCACCTCCCCAACCTGAGAATAGGTTGGTTAACCATGCCCACGTTGAAGCATCGACCTCCTTGGCCTTTGAAAGTTCGGAAATTCTTTGTATCAGTTCAAGATGACTTTCAATTTCATGCTGATTTGTCAGGGATAAATGTATAGCATTCCTCGTGGATTAAAGCGCAAGTTCCTCCTTTCGCTGTAAGGATGACATCGAGATTTTGGAGTACTACAGCCCTCATAGCAGTCAATTCATCAGTCACTAATTCTAAAGCAGAAAATGTAGCATTGCTTAGTATCTCAAGTAATTTAGATAGTTTTCTCAGTTCCCAAATTGATTTTACTGCTCCGTATGACGGAATTATGCCAGCCCATGATATGACATCATCACCCAAGTCCATATGGAAAGTCCTTTGATACTAGCATGGGCTAAGTCATGATGATAGATCCAAGAAGCATCAACTCGACCTAAAGGATTAGCAGGCTTTTTAACCTCTCGAACATTTCAAATCTTTCCTTTAGGTAATGCAGATACATGTCGAATAGCTGGAACCAGATAGCCCAAGAAACAGCTACCAGACCAGTCTCCTGGTAGCCATTTATATGCTTTTCTTCCACACACAAAATAACAATTCTCTACTTTAATGGTGATGTTGATGGGCTTAAAATGATCCCCGGCGTCCTGCAGTCCTTGGAATATCTTCGAATAAACGGTTTCTATTTTCTTGGAAAAGTTAGCTATAGAGTCCTTAACAAGTCTTTTTACAGGTGAAAAGTCCGTTACACAGCCTGAATTGTCCATAGTGCAGTTATATACCACTGTTTTGTTACAATGGCTCCACCAGACTCTGGTTTTACCAAGTTTTTGAAAACACATAGTTCCATTTTGATAGAGGAACAACTGTAATGCTATGTTGTCTTTTGAAATGACATTTGATGTATCATAGATCAAATTTGTCCACGTTTCTTTAATTCCTAAAGGGACTATATTTAGCATCAATCTCCCATGAACAGTAGGAATAGCTGTGCAAACCCAACAGTCTGAGATGTTGAGGGATGATGCATATGCGTACTTGATTGCTTGATGTGTTGAAAGGTGGATGCCATACAGCTTGTTTAGTACGAGTAGTGAAGGAAGCAGAAAATAGGAATGGCCACAGTAAAAATAGGAAAATAACAGGAAGAAGCACCAAAATTGTTGTGCAATATTTTTGCGGAAATTTCGGTTGTGGCCGAGGAGTTTCAGTCATTTTCAGGCACTGGTACAGTATGACTGTGAGTGCGAGTAGCAATAGGTGGAGAATCTGGAGCCACAAAAGGTAGAGGTTGCTGATCTTCAGACGGAATTACCTTCTTGACGTGATATATGAATCCAGGTGGGTGAGCCTTGTAGCCAAACTGCTGAAGAAGTGGTCAGTAGAACCAGGAATGGACCCTTCCAGTGTGGTTGAAGAGCTGTTTTTCGAGAAAATGACTTGACATATACCCAGTCTCCTGGTTGTAGTGCCGAGGACAAAAAAGGATCAGGAGTTTGTTGAGCTGCTGCTACCTGTCGATGATGAAACTGTAAAAAAGAAACAAGATAAGTGCAATACAAGAGAATGTTATGATCAAATTCATCATATTCAGAAAAGGGCGGTGGTGGAGTCATGGGCATTCGCATAGGGCGGCCCATGAGGATTTTGTGAGGAGAAAGACCTTTAGTAGGATATACTTCAGCTCTCATAGAGAGCAAGGCTAGAGGTAGTGCCTGTACCCAAGTTAAGCCCGTTTCAGTAGTAATTTTAGCCAGTCTTGTTTTGAGTGTCTGATTCATGCGTTCGATAAGGCCAGATGCTTGTGGTCTATAGGGACAATGAAACTTGAGAGTGATGCCTAACATTTTCCAAATTGAATCAATTAATTGAGCAGTAAAATGTGTTCCACGATCCGAATATATTTGACAGGGAACACCAAAACGAGGTATTAAATCATAACAAAGTTTCTTAGCAACAGAAATAGCATTGTTCTTAGCACATGGGTAGGCTTCTAACCACCCAGAAAAAACATCAACAACAATTAAAACATACTTAAAACGAGTACAAGGTGGAAGTTCAATAAAATCCCATTGCAAAGCGCAGAATGGTCCCAATAGTTTAGGTATGGGTTGTGTGGGAGCCATGGTGCCCTTTGAAATGTTGTACTGTAAACAAGTGGAGCACGTGCTCAAGAAATGTTGTACAGAAGCAGAAAGAGCTGGGGCAAACCAATCTTTTTGGATTTGTTTTATTAATGCTTGTACCTCAACATGAGCTGGCAAGTGATATGCTTTAATAAGAGAATTTAACATGGACTTGGGGCAGACCAGTCTGCCATCTGAATATTGCCAAATGAGATGAGAGCATTTAAAGCAACCTTGGGCCAGCCATGATTTTCTTTCTGATTCTGGAGCTTCAGTTTGTAATACTTTTAACACTGTGGTATGAAAAGTAGTTATTGACTGTAGAGGCTGCAAAAATTGTCCCTGAACAGTTTGTGAAAGAGCAGCCTGTTTTGCAGCCCAGTCAGCAAAGTTATTGCCTTTGGTTTTGAAAGAGTCATTGGACTGATGGGCTGCACATTTTACAAATGTAATTTCAGATGGTAACAGTAAATGTTGTAATAAGTTATTTATATAAAAATGATTCTTAACGGGAGACCCAGAGGAAGTTAAAAATCCGTGTTCTTTCCATAGGATACCAAAATCATGAACAACCCCAATGGGCATAGCGGGAGTCAGTATATATATATATATATATATATATATATATATATATATATATATATATATATATATATATAGTGACATATTTGTTCTTAGTTATTTTGCATGCATGCGATAAGGCTACCAGTTCCGCAGCCTGTGCGGAAGTTCCCGGGGGTAATCGTGCTGATTTTAAAACCTCAGTCAGTGTACAGACTGACCAAGCTGCTTGGAATTCTCTGGAGTTTGTTCGTAAACAGGATCCATCAACAAAAAGAATCACATCTGGATTCTGCAAAGGAGTATCATACAAATGTAACCTAGGAAAAAGAGCAGAGTTAACTACAAGCACACAATCATGTGGTTCGCCCTCATCCGATGTTGGTATTAAAGAGGCAGGGTACAGTGGTGGGCAGCGTATTACTTGCAGGGAGGGATTATTGATTAAACTCAATTCGTATTTAGTAAGACACGCGTTGGAGAGATACTGTGTTTTGGTTTTTAACAGTAATGCCTGAACTGCATGCGGGACTGCTAAAATTGTTTGGTGTCCCAGAGTCAGTGGAGCTGCCATGTCAATCAAAATAGCAGCAGCTGCCACTGCTTGCAAGCAAGCTGGGTAACCAGAGGCAACCGGATCTAGTTGTGTGCTATAATAAGCAATAGGCCGGTAGCCTCCAGTGCGTTGCTGGGCCAGGAGACCCAAGGCAGTTTTGTTTTGTTTACAGCAAAAGAAAATAAATGGTTTTGAATAATCAGGCAATCCTAGTGCTGGAGGATTTACTTAGGCTGTCTTTATAGCCTGAAATGTGTCCTCGTGGTGTGACATCCAAGGTAAAGGGTCTGTGATTTCTTTCTTTAAAAGTTGTAATAGTGGAGCTGAAAGTTCTGAAAAATTAGGTACCCATTGTCTACAATATCCCGCTAGGCCTAGGAATCCTCGAAGTTGTCTCTGTGTTACAGGTCATGGGGCTTTTTGAATAGAGATTATGCAATTTGGGAGTATTTGTCGAGAACCCATTGAGATGATATGTCCCAAATATTGCACCTTGTCCTGACAAAACTGTAATTTGGATTTATTTACTTTGAATCCGCGTGCAGCTAAAAAATTCAACACCAAAAGGGAATCTTCCCTACATGAATCATAGTCTGGTGAAGCTATCAGGATATCATCCACATATTGAACTAGAATGGGACATGACGGTAGTTGGAGATCCTGTAACTGTCTATGCATCTCTCTAGAGAATAAGGTTGGGGATTCTACATATCCTTGAGGCAATCGAGTCCAAGTATACTGTTGGCCCTTATATGTAAATGCAAATAAATACTGATTATCAGGATGTACTGGAATAGAGAAAAAAGCTGATAAGATATATATCACCGTGAAACATTGTGCGTTAGGTGGGATACAGCTTAGGATAGTAGCTGGCTTTGGTACAATCGGGAAGACGGGTAAAACAGCTTTATTAACTTCCCGCAAGTCTTGAACAAATCTATAAACTTGTTTTCCGGGTTTCTTCACCGGCAATATTGGGGTATTACATGGACATATAGTAGGTACTATGATCCCTTGTCGTTCTAATGCATAAATAACAGGGGCAATACCAGTGATAGCCTCATTCGTCAAAGAGTATTGAGGCACTCGTGGTAACTTTGCTCCCGGTCATAGGGTTATTTTAACAGGAGTAGCTGAGGGCAAAAATCCGACATCATTGTCATGAGTAGTCCACAAGTGAGAGAGTAGGGAATGTAAATATTCATCTCTGCCAGAATGTGGCTGGGTGCACATCGTCTGTAAAATGGCTGAGTCATTCAGGGCTGCTAGGGTACTATCTTGTTGGTCTGAAGGTACTTGGAGATAAACTCCATCTGCTGTGCAAAAAATGGTAGCCCCCATTTTGCAAAGCAAATCTCTCCCTAAAAGATTTAACGGTACCGAAGGTCCTACTAGGAATGCATGATTATCCTGTAGGAGTCCCAAGGTAACTGGGAATGGAATAGTTTCGGAGTATTCGATAGGTATACCAGAGACACCCACTCCTCTAGTTATTTTGTCGGAGAGGGGAACAGCCATGGCTGCTTTGCCAGCTAACATGGATTTAGTTGCTCCGGTATCGATTAAAAATGGGTAGGGTTTATTCTTAACTAGTAACATTACATGTGGTCCATTCTGATCCACAGGAATGAAAGGACACAATTGCTGTTGCTTCTGTTCAGGGAACATTCATTGAGGTTGCTGCCGATTGGGCGGTGTCCAAGTAGAATTCCATTGTTGTGTCTTATCAATGTACGATGCTGGTTGCTCAGCCAAATATGGGCATTCGTTTTTCCAATGGCCTGATTGGCCACAGTTGAAACATTCCGTCTGATTACTAGAATTTTGGGGTGGAGCCAACTGTGTGCTCTGCCAATTTTGTCTATTCTGATTCCCGGGTCCTTGGCGTCTACCCCGTCCTCTACCCCGTTGACCAAAAACATTACACATTTGTATTTGTGCTTTTACTAATTTCTCCTGTAAATCCTTCTGCTCTTTAGCTAAATGGTCAGAGAGGTATTGTACCTGTTGGACTAACTCATGCAGGCCTAAACTAGGCCAATTTAAACACACTTCTTTTAATTTATCCCTTACTTGAGGGCGTAGCCCATCCACAAAGGCGGCTGACAATCTGCTTTGTGATGGTCCTTCGGTGGGTTCAGGGTACCCAGAATATGCCTCAAATGCGTCAGTGAGTCGATGTAAGTATTCGTCTATAGGCTCATCCTCTTTTTGTATGATTGATTTGATTTTTGACCAATTGGAGGTAGGTGGTACAATTACAGTAAATGAATCAACTATACGTTGTCTAACCATTTCAAATCCATTTTCTCCTTGCGTGTTGTGTTTTGGTATTGGTGTAGGAACATTAGCATGATCTCAGATATGTTTCATAAGATCGGCTGGTACAGCGTACTGCAGGACAGCTCTAACCTCTTCTATGGTAGGATTTTGCAAGCAGATATGCCCTGCCAGCACTCGTTGAAACTTTGCTGGGTTATTGCGAATAGGCGGAAGTGATTTGGTAATGGCTTGAAAATCAACTGCCGACCACGCCCTAGGCACTACTACTGTGGCCGGTTGCCCTGCATCTCTAGCATGGGCTGGATTTGGGACTTCTCTTAACGGAAATATTCTCTCTTCATCTGATGGGCTGGTGCCCGATTCAGAGTCAGAGTCCGGATTAGATTTATCCGGTCTACTGTGATCGTCGTTGCCTTCAATCAGAATTGGACAGTGCTTATAAATCTTACCCTTATGTAAATATACGGCTTTCTTATCATAATATTTCTTCAACTGGCTAGGCCTAGGGTCAAAAAGCATTTGTGCCTTTTTCTTATGTTTTTTTGTTTTTGAGCAGGTTAATCTAGGTGATGACTTACTAGAGGGTTCTGCTTGTTCAGGTTGCTCTATAAGCTGTCTACTAGATTGACTGTCTAATACCTGGATTCCACTTCCAGACTCGAGTGCGGTGTGTTCTTTTCCCCACCGACCCCCTGCCCTCTGTTGTAGAGCTTACTGCTGTGTCTTGAACTTGTGAGGGCTGGTATAACAGTGGAGGAGCTGTAGGGGGTGGGGGAAACCAGGAGTTATCATCCTCAGACGATTCAGTTATTTGTAATTTATTTAGTTCCTGTACAGGATATAAACCCTTAAAGGGCAGTTCCTTTAAACGTTTCCCATTTGCTATATCTAGATTAGTTGCAGTATGTCGCAGTTCTTTTATCTGCTCTTTTAATTTTTTTTGATTATCTTTAAGACTACTAACGACCGAATCCTTTTCCCTTTCTTTGGCTTCGCACATCCAATCATTAAATGCTGCCCAACACAACCCTTGTAATCTTCCTTTCTTTTTTAACCTCTTTTGTAAATTAATCAATACATCTTTATTAAAACTACCGTTTTCAGGAAAGGCAAGATTACCGTCATTTTTAGTTAGGGCGATCCACTAGTTTAAATACATACAACTGTCCCGGGACACCCGATAAAACATATAACCAGCTGGTGTACCTCTTTCTGGCTCATTTATTTTTCCTGCACTCACTCCCATTTTCACACAATAAGCTATACTTGTTTAACACAAGTCTAGCTAAGGCGTTATATAAACATCCTTTTACCCCTTTTCATTCCTCCTTTCATACTTATGATGCCAGTATTTCCGTATTACCCCACTCTCATACTGCACATTTAGTATTTCCGTATTACCCCACTCTCATACTGTATATTTAATATTTCCGTATTACCCCACTCTCATACTGCGCATTTAGAAGCAGAGAAAAAATGCATGCCACTTACCTTAAAACGACTGAATGAGAGAAATGATATCTTTTTCACTGCACAAAAAATTTTCAAATCTTTAAGGCAGACAAAGAGAGATGAAGAAAACACTGCAAAAACAGAAAAATCTGTTGTGGGCCCTTTCATTAGCAGTATTTCTTTCACTTCCTGACTGCTGCAGCTTGTTCCCAATTCAGATCCGAGTAAACAGCACCAGTTGTTACGTTTCAGAATTCAAAATGAAGACAGATACAGTTCTTTCTTTCTTTGAGTGGCTTTTGTTAACTACAGTACACACGTGCAGGAGCCTCATGGAAAGCACCACGGAGACTCCCAGAACAAAAGAGTAAACAAGCTTATATACTGGTGATATTGCTGACAAGACAAAAAGAAAGAAATGAACCAATTAGACCATCATAGAGGGCAATTAACCAATCAAAGGTTTACCCGTAAACATAAGACAATTCACATCATCACATCTCTAGGCAAGAAAAGGAAAATTGGATGTATTTCCATATAAGGCACATTTCCTGCTTTCAGGCAGATTCTTGCTTCTAAGCATTTTCTCGTTGCTTGTTGTTCACTCAGAGTTCATAATAAACAATACGTTTTAATACATACAGACTGTCACATACTCAATTCCCTCAAACACATGCTTTGACTGTTCATATTGTACAAGAGAGATACAGGATGGTGGTTTTATCTATATTAGGTGTCTCGAATTTGGGAGGGAGGATACTGTGGTGGGTAACTATAGCGTACCTTTCAACTGTCCAGATTTTCACTGAATGTCCAGATTTTTTGCTCATATTTTTGGCCTGTTCCTTATAAAACTTGTGGTTTTCTGGTGAATCACTGAGGACTTGACGTCATTAAATAATGACATGCATTTTAGTTTCAGACTTCAGAAAATGCATGCTAGCACGTCATGTTTTTCTAGCTACTTTCTAAGTTTATATGAACAATATTTAAAATCAGTCCCTATTGTTTTGCCTTTGCCCCACCATTATTTTAAGTTTTGTCTAGATTTCTTGCCATAAAAGTTGAGAGGTATAGCTAAGCTTCCTTCAAGTACATGACTTGTAGGGATAGAGAAATGAGGACTTCAGGCCTTGATATGGTCTGTCCACAGAAAGAAAAAAAGTAATGTCTTTCAGCTTTTCCTGGTTAGGGGTCACCACAGTGGAACTTCAGTCCGCTAATGATTGGCAGTAGATTTTTACAGTGCCGAGTTGCCAGGCCGACGCCCAACCTCCAAAGAAGGCACACCCATTCACGCATGCACCTACCTGCATGTCTTTAAACGTCACTCGACCGCGGGGAGGACATGCAGACTCCACACAGAAGGCGCTCCAGCCGAGAATCAAATGGGAGAACCTCTTGCTGTGAGGCGACAACACTAACCACTGCACCACAAGAAAATTCCTTACTTAAGTGTTCACACTGAATCCAGAACCTTAGTAAGGGTAATGTGGTATTAACGGGTTCTTAAAGAATTTCTACTTGTTTCTGTGAAACATGGCAAAAGGCAGTAAGAGGTGTAATAAGTGACCAGTCATTCCTGAGCTAGATGAAAATAACAGAAAATATGTTTACAAAAAGGCCACCTGAATGCAGGCTTTAAGTAGTGTTACTATGAAGGAGCTGGGTATTCACAATTTTAACAGTTACCTAAAATCAAAGACCAAACTGAAGCTCAAAGGGAAAAAACATGCAAATATATATAATTACAAAATACTGTTCAGGACAAACAAAATTAAGCATAATTAATAAATTAGAGATAGGATGTACCACTGGTAAGGGAAATGCATGAGGTCAACAGAAGGAAATAAGCAAACAAAATCCATCTGCTTGTCCAGTACTAAATAACATTCTACACAATTATGTTCCTAGTCAGTCATCATGATCCAACAACCAAAAATTCCTGTCTGTGCACAAGCCTGTCAAATCTGCTAGGTATTGTCTGTACTTCTACCATGTTGTTAAGACCTGAAACTCCTTATCTGTATCCACCAGTTCAATACCCTCCCTCCAGTCCTTCAAAACCAATATGAAAGACTTCCTAGCCAAAAATTGGGTTTCTTCTTGCTCAACACCAGGATAAACTATACCCCTAAATGTGGACAAATACCTGTTCATACCTTAAATCTCCTTACTCTCCCTTCACTCGCTTCAATCCCCCCCCCAGGCTTTCTCTCTAAATATACCATAAGCCTTTTTTCTCTCAATTCATATTGCAATTCCTGCTTGTATTATATTAACTTACCTTTGATTTCTCTATAAACTGGCTAAGTTTCTCTAAATATTAAATCATTATACAAGTATCTATTTTTAACCAATGTTTTCATATTGTGTCTACTTTGGTAAAATTATTTAAACTGTATTTTTTTCTGTATTAATTTTAAAGACTGTAAAATTATTATTTTTAAAATGTTTTGTAATACATCGGAGCTTTTCTTTCTGAGTCTCTGCTGAAAATGATCTCCTACTCAGACTTTCCTGTTAATCAAATGCCAGTAATAATAAACATGTGTGAATTGCGTGATTCAGTATTTAACATAGTTAAGAAAGAAAAGACAAATATCTTCTCAGAATGGTCTTCACAGTTCATACAGAATAGCTTTATTGGAAACAACACAAAGTTACACTGAAGGCATACCTTGAGAAAGCTGGTGTGTTCATTAGAAGCTGAGGAAACAATGGTCATCAGCCAATCTCAGTGACAGCAAAGCTTTCATTAAGCAGATGTACAAAAGATTACATTTTGACTGCCAAGGAAACTTCTAACATTAGTATAGTGAGACTGCATGGCCTCCACCATCCTTTGATGTTTCAAACACTGAAATTCAGTGTTCCTCCTGGAATCCACCCAGTTCAGCAGTTCATTCTGCTACAGTACTGAAATCAATGGGAACCAACTACATCCACACAAAATAATACAATTTAGAAGCATTCAAATTTAATGAAACACATTATCTTATCTGAGCATGGTGCCAAAACTGCACAAGGACTCGTTAGGGCTGCTGAGTCCAGCCAAAGTTCTCAGCTAGGCTAGCTCCACCTGTATGACAGAATTGATATTGCAGGAATTCTGGCTTCCTGCCTTACACCACTTGCAGTACTTTGTTCCACATATGGGTGGAACTTCAGCCTCACTGAGAAGCATAATGGTTAAAGTATTTACCTCATAGACACAAGGTGCAGGGTTTGATTCTGACATCAGATAATTGGCTAGACTTATAATAGCGCACATGGGCAGTTAGCCTAGTACTAATCTATGAACCTATTCATTTCAAAGGGGTTTGCCACTGATTCAGCCAGGATGTTGGACAGACTAATATACAGTACATTGTCAAACTAATTTTGCAAGATGGGTAATAGGTTCTGTTAGTTTCTTTTAGCATATGCTGGTTGGAGACTGGCAGAACCCTGTCTTTTGGAATCTGGTGTGAAGTAACATTCTTAACTGGGTGTGTTACTTCATGTCAAAGGGTTTCAGAATCTAAACCAGTATTTAAGAGCAGTATTTAAACAAGATAAACTGCTACATTTAAAGCAAGTGATCCCAGTATAATTGCCATTCTGCATCAATCAAGCCTTAGAATACTCTAAAACCTGGTAACTATCAACAGTTCACCTATAATCTAGGAAGAGTGTGAAGACATACTTTAACATGAATAACAACAAAAACTAACAATTCTAAGGGTTAGTCTTAGCAACATTTATTTATTTATTAGTTTATTTTCAACAACGGAAACAGAAGAGGTGACTGTTAAAATGTATTGCTTACTTTCTGAAGCAAATCTTCAGTAACAACTTCCTTACCATAAACAATGCCATGTTACAGAGTTTTCAGTGCAAAAAGGTGTGTTTTTGCTATTTATTTTATTATTCAGGATGGCCTATTTTTATTCTTGGAGCTAAAAACTGCCATGAAATCATGAAAGGCTAAACATGCAATGCATCACAATGTAACAATGTACAGTCCATTATATTTCCATGCTAAATGCATTAACGTTACTTTTTTTTTTTTTTTACTTCATAGAAAGGCAAGTTGTCAACTATGTCTTGTAGTGGAACACCTTACCATGACAATTAACACATAAAGATGTTGTACCAAGACCACAGTATAAGTAAAAAGTTGCTGCTCTAAGGAAGTAAATCATTTTTGCATATCCAGAATGCTTTCTACGTGTATGCAAATCATTTGCTAATATTTACTCTGGCATAACTCTGCGGGTGTGGTTGTAAAGAATACTGAGTAGACAGTAAAACTAAAAAAAAAATCAAACACACTACTGTCCTCAGTTTTTACAAATTCATTTGTAGTTGTAACATGACAAGACACCACAGACATTTTCAAGACATACTTTTATATGTTCAGACTAAACACAGCAATCTTTCAGCAGTGGTTAAAAATACATATTATGATATCCCATCCAAATTCTAACAAACGTTTGTAAACAAATTCCTTTTTTTTTTTAAAGTTCTTTTTAGAATAGTTTACAAACAAAACAAGACTGTCAGAATTCAAAAGCTAGAATAGTCATTCTGTCTTAGGTAGTACATATAACTAGATAACTAGGTAAATATATAAACACCAGTGACAAATCTATATATTTATCTGGTGTGATGCAAGAGTATTTTCCATTCAACTCTCTTTGGAGTACTTTAGTACAGAACAGTAAAAGTGACTGCTGAAGCCTATGAATGGCAAAAAAATGATGTCCATTCCATCCCTGAAGGCATAGCTAGGTCCCCTTTGCTTGTCAGGGGATTTTGTCTTGGTCAGCTCATAGGTTCATAGATGTGTACTAGGCTAATGGTCCTGGAGCCTTTACAAGCCTACCCCGTGGGATTACCCTGGCATCGTGCCACCCGACCTTAGTTCTTAGTGCCTTTGTCGAGTAGAGCCACTGGAGAGATCCCTGGGGTGGATTTTCTATTTCCCATCCACACATCAAGATTTCTCTTGAAGAGGGCCAGTGAGGTGCTCTGCTTGACATGTTTGGGAAGTCTATTCCATAGTATGGGCAGTCTCTGGGTTATGAACCTGTCCCTCCAGCATGTTCTGTTGATTGTGGTAATGAGGTTGAGGTTTCTGGAGCGTGTGGTGTGGAGGGATTGGGATTTCCTTAGATGTAGCATTTCTAACAGAGCTGGGTCAGACATGGCTTTGCAAGTCAAGCAGAGATCGCCTCTAAGTAGCCGATATGAGACAGAGAATAGTTGGAGTTTTTTAGTCTGTCCATGTAGGACAAGTGTTTAAGGCCTAGGATCCTCTTTGTGAGGTACTCTTGCTGCCTCTACAGTTGTTGCAGGTGTCTAGTAAGGAACATGCCAAATGGGGCATTGTACTTGATGATTGGTCTAATGAGGGATGAGTAGAGGGTGACAATGGCCTCTTTCTTCCTGGATGCAAAACCCTTAGTAATGAGATGTGCCATATAGAAGGACTTTCTGACCACAGTGGCAATGTGATGGTTAAAAGAGAGGTTGCTGTCAACCTGTGTTCCCAGATCTCTTATAACGCTTTCTGTATTCAGTGGACAATGTGGTAATTCAAGGGAACCAGGTTTTTCCCAAAGGGGATGACAACACATTTTTTGGCATTGAGCTTAAGGCCATGGTTCTGACACTAGTCATTGGTATCATTGGGGCTTTTCTGTAGGATGTCAACATCACTTGGGGAGTTAATAATAGCTCCCAACTTGCAATTGTCTTTGAACTTTATCAGCCAGAGTCCCTTCTTCTTGGCCTGGACTTCAAAGAAGTAGATACCAAACAGGAGAGGACCCAGGACTGAACCCAGTGGGACTCCAGTCATGAATGGTCAGCAGTCTGACTTGGAGTCAGCTACTTTCACACTGTGGGTTCTATCTGTGAGCAAGTTTGCAACCTACCTAGTGATATAGGGGTTGATGCCTAGCTTAGTGAGTTTTTCTATGATTCCTGAGTGTGAAATGGTGTCAAAGGCCTTGGCCAGATCAAGGTAGGCTGTATGAACCACCTTGCCTTCATCCAGAGCTCTGGTGACTGACTCAAAGAAGTCGACCAAGTTGAGCAGACATGATCTACCCTTCACAAAACCAAACTGTGTAGGATCCAGAGTTTGGAGATTCCCTCTATCCTTGTTTATTAGGTCCATGATGATGCGTTCCATAGCTTTGCATATCAGACTCATCAGGCTAATTTTGTGATAAATCCCAGGGTCTGTAGTCACTCCTGCTTTGGAGAGAGGGATGACTATAGCAGTGTGCCATTCGGTAGAGACAAAGCCTGAGGTGAGACTGTGATTGAACAGGGCACACAGGTGAGGTGCCAGTTCACTCTGTAGTTCCTGTAAAACACAGCCAAGAATATTGTCAGGTCCCATAGAAGCTGTACTCTTGGCCTTGGACAGTGCTGTTTTAACCTGTGCAGCAGTAATACTGAGTGTCTGGCAATCTACTGGTATTGTGATTGGTCCTTTGGGGAGGGAGAGAGGAGTAAAGTTAGCACTGAATCTGTCGGCCAGTATATTGGCAAGGGTCTATATTGGAACATCAAAATGGCAAAATATTGAATGCCGTTACATCGAATCAGCAAAACATCGAAAGGCTGTCAATGACAGCTTCCAATGGGGACATAACACAATAAGTCTGTAGGCAGGGGGGCAAGCCCCTCCTGCACCCCCCACACCCCCCTGCTACTTAAATATACTAACTCCAAGATCACGTTACAGTGCAGGAAATGGAAATCATCCATTTACGCACTGTAGTGCATTGAAGTGTGATCCCCGGAGTGGGATATTTAAGTGGCAGTTGGTCTGGAGGGTGCAGGGGGTTTTGCCCCCTGCATGTAGTAATTTGTTTTTAACATTCACTTCACATATGAATGAGCTTTGATGTTTTGATATGCGTTTCAATTTAAGCATTTTGATGTAATGGCATTCAATATTTTGCTGTTCTGATGTTCCCATATACACCCCATTGGTAATATCTGTTGGCTCAGTACAGGAGGTACCATTGTGCAGTAGCTCAGAGCAAAAATGGGTATTGCTGTGGAGATTCTTTACTTAACTATAGAAGGCCTTGTGGTTGTCTTTGATATCTGCTGCAATTCTGTTTTCATGGCTAGCTTTAGAGGATTTGATGAGGGATCTCAACCTTTTGTTGAGGCTGATAAGGGAGTTTTTCCAGTCTTGGAACTTTGCCTTATTCTGCATCAGTTTCCTCCTTCTGTTGTAGAATTTGTTTGTGGTAGGGGACCACCAGATTGGCTTCCTTTTTTTGAGGAGAGCATCTTGGTTCTATTGGGTATGGCGAGATCCATGCATTTGTGTATGTGTTCATACAGTGCATTGGTGTATGATTTGGTGGTCATGCAACTATTTCCATTTGCATGGGTGCCATGAAGTTAGCTGCCTCTGCTTTTAAGAGCCCAATGTTAGCTTTGGAGAAGTTTTTCATGGTGGTTACCTTTGTGGATTTCCAAGGTGATTAGTTTGTGGTCAGATCTAACCAAGGAGGAGTTGACTATTGGTGTAGAGTAACAGTTGTCCATGTTAGTAATAACCAGGTCAAGTATGTTGCTATCTCTAGTGGGGGTAAGAACAAGCTGGTCCAGACCATTGGAATTAATGAATTCCAGAAAGCATTGGGCAAATGTATTGGTACGTGAGTAGTTTTCCCAGTTAATGGAGGGGTAGTTGAAATCGCCCAGTATGAGAGTGTTAGGTTGGACTGTAATATTGTCCAGGGTGCTTAGGAATGTGGAGTGTGAGTCTTGGGACATGGTTGGGGACCTATAGCAGGCTACAACTTGAATCACTGTCTTACCCAATGTTAGCCGCACCTGAAGTATCTCAAATGCATTATGTTGGGCTACCAGTCTGGAGGTGTGCACATCCTTTATGAATATGGAAACAACACCACCTTTGGAGCTTCAGTCCAAATTCTGGGGCCGAAAGGTGTGGAATGAGTTATAGCCTGGTAGTGCAGGGGTGCTTTCTGCTGCCTTGAACCAGGTCTCTATTACAGCACAAATGTTGATGTTCTCCATTTTAAGGAGTGCTTTGAGTGAGTGCATTTTGAGATTTAGACTTCTAGCGTTGAGCAGCATGACTCTCAGATTGCATTTGTTTGTAGCTGTTATGGTGGTAATTTGGTCTTTAGAACACCAACTAAAAAAGGCACTATAGGGATGGCAAGAGCCTTGGCCAGTATCCGGAAGCCCAGGGGTGACAGATGCAGGCCATCTCTGGCAAAGCATTGAGGTCTGTCAATCATGTCATCCCAGGCAGACAGATACTGGATCCCCTTAGAATGACACCAGAAACTTAGCCAATTGTTGAACTCAGTCGTTTTCTGCTTGTACTGTGGTATCATTCTGTGTGATGGTAGGATGCTGCTCAGGGCTAGCGTCATACCTGCCTGGGCTACATAATCCAAGAGCTCCTCCATGTCTCTTTTCATGTAGTCCAGGGAGGTACGTCTCAGGTCATTGACACCCACATATACAATGACAGAGTCATATTTGTACCTGTTGTTGAGGGACCTAAGTGCTTGCGTTATGTGGCTGATCCTGGCTCCTAACAGGCAGCTGACTGTTGCTTTCTCCTTATTCAGCCTAGTGAGTGGGACATCAGTGTGCCTCACTATCAAGTCACCTATGACTAGTGTGTTGGGCATGCTGTTTTGCCTTATGGGCTTTGGTTGAGTGGCACACTGTTTAGAAGAGTTATGTGTCTCATGATTAGTGTTGTGTTGTGGTGGTTGGGTGCATCTCTGCCTTGGAGGTCTCCGCTGTCTGGGTAGATTTTTATTGAGAGCCTCTGCGAAGGTGGGTGTGTGGCTTGTGTTTTCATTTGAAGGCAGCACTGGTGTGTGTTCTGGAGGGCTATGTGTTCCATGTGGTGTGGTGCAAGTGTTGACCTTCTCCTCTTGACCAGCTATTCCGGTCTTTGCTGGTGAGTGCATGGCTTCCAATTTGGATATATAAGTGCATCTCTCACAAGTCTGAATGTTGGGAGGTGAGAGGAGAGGGTTGTCAGTGTACATGAGGCAGATGCTACATTGCCTCAGGATGCCCAAATTCACCAGGTTAATAGGAGAAAGCACAGGGAACTGACCTTTAGACATGCCTGGAGGGGTGTGCTACACTAATTGCTACAAGAAGTCTGGTAAAGTGCTAAACTAATAAGCTAGTAAAAGTGCATAAGAGGAGAGAACGTGCAGATCTATGGGGAAAAATTAATGAGTAGACTTTGGCACCGCTCAAAAGCTTACAGACAGTCCTAGATGCAGCAAATCTGTATCTGGACTAGACTAGTTACAGGAAAGGCGGGAAACAAGCACAAATGTGGGCTTTTAAACTAGAGAGTAGAAAGAGATGGAAAAACTGCCCAAATGGTCAATAAACTACAATTTCTGGGTCAAAAACCACTCCTCTTGTGGTAGATAGGCTACCTAGTACTTAGAAAAAACAACAACAGGCTCGAACGGCAGTAAAAGTATGATTACTTTAATACAGGTTAGCATTTTCATCTGGTGACCATCACCAAACTTCATCAGACAAAATTCAAATCACACAATATTCAAATATATACCCGGCAGCCCTACAATGACCCAATTAAAACATTGGATTACAATTAAAGTGTCCCCTTATTTAAATTTCAAAAAATAAAACAATTACATTAAAATATGATTAAATAGACACATTTTTATATAAAGATACAAAAGATTAAAAGCATATACCAAAATACATCAAACTTGTGCTTATTTCATACCCACATTTCATCTATCATATACTTTGAGCTTGAGTGCACTTGTAATTGAAATTGTCTTATTCAAACCTGGTGGACAAGAAGCATTAAAATATATTTGCCACCAAGTTTCCCTTGTTTCTAAATATACTTTCCAAGGGCCCAACCGATTGTCATGTTTGACTTGTTGCAGAACTACAAATTTAAAAGAATGTTGTGGAAATATTTTAATATGTATGCACAAAGCATTTTTTTCATTCCCCTGTCTATTTTAATATCCATGTTCATATATTCTTTGCCCTAATTTTTGCTGCGTTTTACCCACGTAAAACACTGGGCACTCTGAACATAGTGCTACATAAACAACTCCACAGGAATGACAATTGTATTTTCCATTTATATTGATCTTCTTTATTCCTTACCTGAACACTTGATGTAGACAGCACCTATCTACACTGGGAACACATCCCACAAGGTTCCATTCTCTAACTAGCAGATCTAAGGGAAAAATTGAAGATCAGACTTTGGCACCACTCAGAAGCTTATAAACAGTCCTGGATACAACAAATATGTACCTGGACTAGACTAGTTACAGGAAAGGCAGGGAACAAGCACAAATGTGGCCTTTTAAACCAGAAAGTTGAAAGAGATGGAAAAACTGCCCAAACAGCCAGTAACTACACTTTTTGGACCAGACACCACTCCTCTTGTGGTAGATAGGCTACCTAGTGATTACCACTCCCACTGATAAGCTAGAAGGCTTCCCTGCAACACAGAAGGGCTTGGGGGGCTCAGAAGCTTACCAACAGTCCTGGATATAACACATCTGTATCTGGACTATACTAGTTACAGGAAAGGCAGGAGACAAGCACCAATGTGGGCTTTTAAACCAGAAAGTTGGTGGGCTTTTAAACCAGAATGTTGAAAGAGATGGAAAAATTGCCCAAACAGCCAATAAACTACAATTTCTGGGCCAGAAACCACTTCTCTTGCAGTAGATAGGCTACCTAGTGATTACCACTCTCACTGATAAGCTAGAAGTCTTCCCTTCAACACAAAAAGGCTTAGGGGGCTTAGAAGCTTACCAACAGTCCTGGATACAGCAAATCTGTATCTGGGCTAGACTAGTTACAGGAAAGACAAGAAACAAGCTTAGATTTTTTTTTCAGGAAGCAGCTAAAACAGCACTAAAACAATTCAAGTGCAATGCAAGCTAGCACACTTGCGTGTGTAGCAGTATTAAAGCAAAATACAATTTAAATAAATGCAATTTATTCGAAATGTATTCTGAACTAATTCCAATTGTTGTTTTATTCAACTCTGAACAGATAAGTGCCAAAAAATATACTCATCAGCTGAGAAGCACACTCAGCACTAGGTCAGAACACAAGGAACTTTTTTTTGTTAGTAAAGTGCAAGGGGAAGAAGGAGGAGCAGAAGATAATTCAAGGTTAAGAACCTAAGTGGGTTGGACTTCTCAAATGTTCTCTCTGTATTAGGTAGATGAACACTAGACTGGGAGGAGTGTCCCAGATCAAATTTACAGTAGGGGTGAGCAACTGCAAAGCCACCAACTAAGAATTATACTTATCAGCGATTATATTTCCGATTGTTTGAAATCACTCTTCAGTCAGAACACAAGGAGTTTCTAACAGTGTATGTAGGAATTTACAAACAGGGGCTATTTTAAATCAGCAAGCCTTGAAGCAATCAGATAACAAAAAAACTGTTAGACCAGTTTTATAAATTTTAACACCACCACAGAAATAGAGAGAATCAGTTTCAGAAGAGATCAGAAACAAAAAAACAATGTTACCACATATATATAAAATAAGGGTCTCTATGACTCTATCGAATGGACTAAATAGCGAATGCTATCTAGTTGCTCCAATACCACTGAAATGGCAAAATAATGAAGTCATGGAACATAGAATTTTTTCCCTGGGAAAAAATTTGGTGGGCCGTCTTCGGAACTTTGCCATTTCCTCCACTAGTGTGCAATCTCGGAGTTGGTATATTTAAGTGGGGGGGGGACGAAGCCCCCCCACTTAAATTTGTGTTTAAGTTTTTTTTTTTTTATTACGGTGCAGTGAATTTTTTCCCTGGGAAAAAATTTGCTGTTCCGTTTATTTGATATTTTGTTGTTTCGATATTATCGGTACGATGAAATAGCGTTCGCTATTTACATCGTACTATAATGTGATATAGACGCTAAAATAATTCAGACAGCAAATATATAAAATAATTCAAATCAGGCAAAAATTAACACAATGCAGAACTCTGAAAAGTTAAAGTACCAAGAATTATACTTAGTGATCATATTTCCAGATTGTTTGAAATCACTCTTCAGTCAGAACACAAGGAGTTTCTAACAGTGTCATTGGGGTGAATTTCTGTTGCTATGCAAATATTGGAGGTAGAAGATTGCCATTAAAATATATATTTTTATCTTGTTTTTTATGTTCGGTGCATACACAGTAGCTATTGGTAATTTTTATTTGTTTTAACCTTAAATGCCCTGATGGGCAGACATAGCAATGTGATTTTCATTTTTGGCTAATCAAGTTTCTTTCCCAAAATATTATACTAGGTGATTTCAATATGGATTGCCTAACATGTAATTCCAACAACCCCACAAACTTCGTCAACCTCCATGGTTACACTCAACTCATCCAATTTCCAAACAGAGTTGATAAAACAACAAAGAGGCAATCGACCTTGGATTGGATATTGACAAAAGACCAGATGAGATTAGTCAATCAGGCTGTCTCCCAGACAGCCTGAGTGACCACTCATCAATCTTCCTAATCAGATATCTAACCAGTCTAGTGAAATCCACAACATATCAACAAATATGTAGTAAAAAATTCTTCAACTCTAGTAACTTGATGATCGCTCTGAAAACATGCAACTGGCACCCAATGAAAACATTAAATCTAGACGAGGCTGTATCGTACTTCAGTTCAACCTTTCTTGACATACTAAATCATCTTGCACCCCTGAGAAGGATCAGATTTAAAGCTAATTATGCCCCCTGGCTAACTAAAGAGTCTAAATCCCTGCTACACAACAGAGACAAAGCCTGATCAAACTGGAAGAAAGCAGGTGTCCTTGTTACTAAACAACAATTTCTAGAACTTAGAAATATTGCAAAGAAAATGATCAAAGAGGATAAAAATAAACTATTAGCACAACACATAAATTAGATATTAAAATAATCTTAAAAAGTTTTGGACAACCATCAACAAAGTACTACAACCAGGAAAAACTTGCATCCCTCCCCCTGTAACTATTGACAGCTCAACCAATATACATAGGTTCATAGGTTGGTACTAGGCTATCAGCCCTAGGGCCTATACGAGCCTAGCCATAACAATCCCCTGGCTATTTCTTTCCACAGTATTACTTCCCTGGACCCCTGTCTAGCAGGGCGACTGATATGATCCCCAGGGTGGATTTCCTATCTCCCATCCAATCGTCAAGGTTCCTTTTGAAGAGGGCCAAGGAGGCGCGCTGCTTGACATGTATGGCCAGTCTATTCCAGAGTCTGGGGAGTCTCTGGGTCAGGAACCTATCCCTCCAGCATGTTTTGTTCATTGTGAAGACATGGTTTAGATCCCTGGAGCATGTGTCTCTGAGGGATTGGGATTTCCTTAAGTGTAGCATGTCCATCAGCTTTGGGTTTGACATGGCCTTGTATGTTAAGCAGAGATCGCCTCTGAGTAAACGATATGCCACAGATTATAGGTGGAGTTTTTTAGACGGTCAGCAATGGGCATCTGCTTTAGGCCTGTGATTCTTTTAGTAATGTATTTCTGCAGCCTTTCCAGTTGTTGTAGATGTCTTGAGAGGTACATACCGAATGGGGCATTGTATTCTATAATGGGTCTAATGAGGGATGAGTACATTGGGACAATGACCTCCTTTTTTCTGGATGAAAAGCCCTTAGTGATGAGGTGTGTCACATAGAAGGATTTCCTGACTGTTGTGGCGATGTGGTTATTGAAGGTGAGACCACTGTCCATCTGTGTCCCTAAGTCTCATCACACTTTCGGTGTTTAGTGTACTGCCCACCTATGTGGTAATTCATGGGTACATGCTTTTTTCCCCGGAGGGGATAACTATACATTTCTTGGCCTTGAGCTTGAGCCCATGGCCCTGGTACCAGGCATCTGTTTCTGTAAGGCCCTTTTGTAGAATAGCAACTCAATTCAACAAATTCTTTACAGACTCCATCCTAGCTCTAGTTAACTCTCAAAGCCATTCTACATGTATTAAGTCACCAAATATCCAAAGTAATGAACAGTGCTTTACACTTCAGCCTGTCTACATGCTCATGATTAAAAAAAACTGCTTAGCAAACTAAAACCTACAACTCCTTCTGCTGACAGACTACCATCTGAATTCCTAAAAATTTCCACCGAGGCAATTGCGTATCCTGTAGCAATTCTCATTAACCGCTCCATATCAGGAAAACTAGTCCCTCAGCTCTGGAAAACTTCACACATCACCCCACTTTACAAGGGGAGAAACTCTAAAGAACTTACTGTCTACTAACCAATTATCATACTCTCTCACCTCTCCAAAATCCTTGAAAGGTGTGTACACGGGTTCAGGCGCCTAGGCAGTGAGACATTTCCCTGTGGTACATTTGACTGGGACACATGCCTGAAGTAACATTCAGCTGCAGAGAAATATGGCTGTTTGCAAATTCCCTGTAGGCAAACAAAAGCATACGCTGCCATGCCCACAGTTTCAGTAACCAAATGCACAGGGGGAAAGCAATGTCCATAGTCCCCATGGGAACATGAGACAGTAGGCAATATGGCAGGCATCAGCAGCAGGCTGGCCAGAGGGCATGCCAGTGGCAGTAAAATGCAGTGGACAATGGGCAGTGCTTTTATAATTGAGTGTGTGGACCACTACCCCTTCACAGTGTCTACAGAACATTACCTAAAACACATACTTGAGCATAAATGTGACTACAGTATCCTGCAGGATTTCCTTCATGCTGTAGCACACTTCTACATGTTGTAGTTACATAAGTATGTACTGTACACTGAGCACAACACTCATTACTTCTTCTGCCACCATTCATTTGGTTATTAAAGCTGTGAGCATGGCAGGCTGTGCTTCTCTTTGTCCACAGGGAATTTGTAAACAGCCATATTTCACTGCAGCTGAATGTCACTTCAGCCATGTGTCCCCATTCAAATGTACCACAGGGAAATGTCTCGCTGGCTAGGCGCCTGAACCCGTGTACACACACAAATCATGACATACCCAAACTCTAATCTACTCACAAAAATACAACATAGTTTTAGACCATCCCATAACGCCACTACTGCCCTCATGTCCTTCACTCAGGCAATAAACAACCATTTGTCTGAGCTATCCTTCTTGATCTTTCCAAAGCTTTTGATATGGTTAATCATGATAAACTCATCAACACTGCTTCAGAACTAATTCTAAGCTCTTCCACCATTTCCTGGTTTAGGAGTTACTTAACAAGCAGACAGCAGGTAATCAGATGGCACCTAGAACTCTCCCCTCTACTAACAGTCTCAGTAGGAGTCCCACAGAGTTCCATTCCTGGACCAGTGATTTTTTCTATTTTAACAGTAACCTTCATACATCAACACTAGAGGCCTCAGTCATCCATTATGTGGATGATTCCACACTAATCTGTGCTTCCTCCTCTCCCCAAGTACTACAACAACAACAAACACAATCCTCCTTTATCTGTGTTGAAAGATGGCTTACTGACTCACAACTAATACTAAATCCTAACAAAACTAAGCTTCTTATTTTTTTCCCACACAGTATTCAGCACATATCCTAACATTTGACATCACCTCCTGTAACAATACTGTGATATCTCCAGTCAGTCACACCAAACGGCTAGGGGTAGAAATTGACAGTAACATGAAATTCAATATACATATATCCCTTACTATAAAGAAAGTAAATAAAAAACTAGGTATACTATATAGAAATAAACAGTTCCTAACAAACAACATTAGAGCCACTATTGCATGTACCCATCTCATCTCTACCCTTCTTTACCAATCTAAGAAAATCTGACCTATCCAAGTTGCAAACTTGCTATAACAAAATTGCCAAATCTGCAACCAGTACTCCATTCCGAACATACCACTGCATTCCTCTCAAACAACTTAACTGGCTAGATCTTCCCCAACTCATTTTTTATAATCAACTTATATTAGCCCCCAAACTGCTTTACTAGCCTGAAAAAACCCAACCCTACAAAACCTACTACACCCAAGCACCAAAACAAGAGTCGTGCGATCCAATCAACAACCTCTACAAGAAGTGACTAAAGCCAGTACTGCTGCAGGTACATCCCTCTATAATAGCAGTATTATTGCTAAACAATGGAATAGCCTTTCCCCCAATATCTCAGCCACAGCTTCCACTGCCTCCTTCAAAACAGCTCTAAAATCACATCTACTGAACTCATGACTGTAACTGTGATAGCCTTGGGTAAAATTTCACAAATCCTACTTCTCTCTCTCTAACTCCTCCTCTCCTCGCACATTTCCTACCCCAACTAACTAACTCTTGTCCTTCTCTTACCTCCTCATTCCACCTTTATTTATAATAGTTTTGCCTAAGTTCTTATCTTTACAATCTTGTTTTATTTCTGCATGGCATGCCTAAAAATGTAATTTAAAAAAAACAATGAATGTACCTACAAAAATTACTACATGTAAGTGTATTATATTTGTGAGTCATATGTTCTATCATGTCTATACTAAAATGTACTGATTTAGGTATACCAAATTGTCATTTTGTAATTGAATAGTTTTGTATTTGGAGCTTTTCTTCCCGGGCCTCTGCTAAAAAAGGACCTGTGTCGAGTCAGACTTTCACGGTAAACACGTGGAAAATAAAATAAATAAAATGAAGTTTGTGTTTCCTGTAGATGAAATGAATATTCTCTACCCTATCCTTCTGGATCTTAGTTCCATTTCTTATAGGAAGAATACTCAGAATTACTGTTTAGTTGGAGAATCTCTGGCAATGGTATCAGTATTTTCCAGTGACTTGGAAGTTTGTGCTCCTAGCCATTCTTTACAGATAATGTAATAAGCCATTCTTTTAGCTACAGAAGGTGCGTACACAAGCTCCTCTTTTGATGAATTAAGAATACTGTAACCACTTCCTTCAGTAATGCTGACATATTCATTGTCATGCTATGTAGTTGTGGATGCTCACCGAGCTGTTCTTTGTTTCAGCCACAAATTGTGCCAGCTTTCTTATTGGTTAGGTTTGCTAAATAAAATGCTATTCCATCCATCCATCCATCCACCCATCCACCATCCATTCATCCATACATCCATCCATCCATCCACAACCCCTTTTTTCTATTTTCCACATGGAGTCAGGGTGTCACTTCAGCTACATACTGAAAATTTGTGTGATCACACAAAAGAGAGCACAATGAAACTGAATAAGAACAGAACATCTTTAGAAAAGAACGGCTTTGCCAATCCATTGAAATATCATACAGCATGGTGACTAGCCTGAGTAGCTCCGTCCAGGTAAAGTTATTTACTGATGCAGGCCTCTGTGGTGTCAATAATCATTTGACTTTAAACAGTTTCTCTAGGTCACAGTTTCTATAAATGAATCACCAGCAACAACCAAAATTATTTGTAAACCACAGAAAAACAGCTAATGATCCAAAACTCAACCAAGGAAGTCACTATTGTTTGCCAAGAAGTACAAAGTTCTATGCCAAAAAATGAAACATTATTTTATTGTAGGTAAGCGCTTTCGTGGTGTTGCTCACACCACTTCAGACCTTTTACAACCATGCATCACATTACTCTATACTTTATACTAAAATTGGAATCATCCCGATAACTTAGATTCAATTGAATAAATGAACCTGTTAATCACCCATGAAAAACTTCTGTCAAAGCTATACATAGGGTACACAAGCTCAAAACAGTCGTAAGCTTCATTCTACTATAAAAACATAGAAAAGGATTCATATATAACAAATAAAGATGTATATATGAACAGCATATATAAAAAACACTTATAAAAGACACATAAAAAACTTATATATGCATACTTTTAGAAACAGGTATAGTCATACAAAAATAGAAATATAAAATAAATGCATACATACATTTTTCTCTTTCTACACCTAACCAAAGGGTACATAGTTATTATTTAATATATAAAATATAAAAAGTACTAAATGACTTTTATGTAATAAAATCAAAGACCTATTCCGCAAAACAGGCTTAAGGGGGATCCTGTCATTTAGCCCTTGACCCCTATCTGCTCTCAGTCTGAAGATCCAGTGTGTCTCTGAAGTCTCAGTTCTGTTTATAATGTCCAGCCCCCATCATTTTCTCTTATTAGTTCTATCACTTGAAAGCTAAATGTATGCTCTGGGCCCTTACTTTGCACATGCTTCGTCAATGCATTTGTCACATTCTGGTTCCTAATGTGTAATAAATGTTCTCGTATTCTGAACCTCAATTCCCTGTTGGTGGAAGTGAGAAGATAAAAGGAGAGGAAACAATGGAAACGGCTGCAAATATTTTAAAAACACCACCAATATTACCATCTACTTCAACAAAGGATTTACTGAAGATAAAACCTCCTCAGGAAGAACTTTTTTTCATCTATTTCCAACCAAGTTAACACCAAACTGAAAGTCCTTTGTGACAAATCATGTAAACTTTAAAAAATAGCACCTCATCCACTTATAATGGGGGTGAGGAATATTCTGTGAGCACCAGACACTCATGGGGAGGGGTTTGAGCTTCCCATCCCCTGCTAATTATATATATATATATATATAATGTTAGAACCTGACATGATTATTAACAACTCTACTAGAAGTCATATTTTTTTGAAAAATGGTAACTGTCATTCCAGCAAATTAGTATACATTGCTAAGTGTAATACTTGCACTTCATTTTATGTTGGAAAGACAGAAAGGATGCTGAAGAACAGGATATATGAGCATCTTTATGATATGAAGAGTGGAAAAAATACTAATGCTCTATATAAACATAGTATTTTGTGTAGGAATTTTAGTTGTTTTAAGTTTGGAATTTTGTCACAGTGGATGTGAGGGGTGGTGACTGGCAAAATATGTTGAACAAAAAAGAGTTGATGTGGCAACTTAGATTAGCTGCTGACCACCTGCTAGGTATTAATGAACATCTTTCTATTATGCCTATATTGAAAGAGAAGGCAGATTTAGTATAATTCACTGGCCTTATGGCCACTGAAGTAACTTGTATTCAAATTATGTTGCAAATATTTTAAATGTGCAATACTTTCATTCTTTTACTTGTTTCTTCATCTGTATAGCATATAGTATATATGTGTTTTTAAGATTCAAGTATTTGATTAATTAATTAATTATTCAACATTTGTATTTCAATATTTCATTATTCATGAGAACTGGTATGTATGATGTATGACTGGTTAGTTTTTTAACCAATGAATTTAAACTGGTTACTATTTAAGTTTTAAATTTTTCAAATTACTTGTTCTGATGAAGTCATACTATTTGATGAAAGCGCTAAACCTGTAGTTTTTTGTGTGAATAAACCGTTTCTGTGGACTCGCAACGTTGTGCTATTATTAGTTACTAGGTTTAATTTCAGCACTTGGGCGCCAACTGTTTGGACTTTGTTGTTATTTGGTGTTTGTTGCTATGGGGTCCCCAGATTCGTTCATGCTCTCTCCTATTTTGGATTCTGGACAGCCGGAGATCTTAGCCTTGAAGAAGGAAGTGGCTGACCTTAAGGGAGAGCTTACTAAATTAATTGAATTATTTACGCAAAGTAAAAAGGACTCTGACATTGTTCTTTCTCTTTCTCCTTCTACCCCTGAAAGTCTTAAAAGGGGAAATGATATTGGCAAGAATAATGTGAATTCTAGTATGCATAGGGAACTTGCTGGGTATAGCCATCTTAAGGGAACACGTGACGTCACCATGTTGGCGCAAATCCACGATGGAGGTGAAAGAAATTGTTCTACATCTAACGCCAGTCATAGTATTCATTTGGAAGGTGAATAGGGTGTTTTTCATTCTAAATGTCCTTTTAAAAGTAATTGTGCTGTGCAGTTTGAAGCAAAGATCGAGTCAGTGCTTGTAGAGACTAACAGTCACAATGTACGATGCCAGGAGCGTGAAGTTTCTAACTCTAAATCAGGTGCTGTTTCTAAGTCTTTGGTTGATAAAACAGGTACCACCTATGACTTCAGTAGTATTAACCAACCTCTCTTTCGTAAAGATGGTGTAAATAAAGAATATTTGTGTGACAATTGTTCCTGCAATGATAAAAACAGGCTTATTCCAAGTCGTTTTGTTAATAACAACAATGAACTGTGTGAAGAAAGATGTCATGTTAACAGCGGTTCAAGGGGAACAATTCACACTGATAATAAAAATGTCTATGTTAAAAATAACATTGATAGTTATGGCAAGTTAATACAGAGACATTTTTCTTTTCAAGAAACTGGTTACAAACTTTGTAATTCTAATTCTGGACACAAAAATACTGAGCATGTGGATTATACATCTTTAAGGGAAATGATTTATGCATTTGAAAAGAAATTGTTTAAATTTAAATGATGTGAAATGGAAATTTGTTATCTAAATGAATGTATCAAACAGGAGTTAGTACCACAAAGGTTAAGGGTCTTCAAGTTCCCTTATGGTACTTACTACGATGGTGGGATTGTAAAAAGTTTTTCTGAAATGTTTGACAAGTGGGGATTAGAATTGTTGGCTAAAACTGTGGTAGTTTATGAGTCTATGATTAATACATTAAGGGAAGAAGTGAATATATTAAATGAAAAAATTAACACTGATTTATTATTTTCATAATATGAAAATTTGTATTATAAAATTATCAGTAGGGTGGACCAAAAACGTGATAATATTTTTAAGAAAAAAGTTAAAAAGATGGAAAGGGACAATAAACAGTATAAGCAGGGTAAGGTCTACCCTACTGACAAACTGTTTTTTTATATGCAACAACAGCATGAGTATGGTTCTGGTGGAGTGGAGAATAAAACTAAATCCAGTCTGAATATGAATGTTGAAATAGATGACAGTAATCATGGTGACAATGAATCCCAATGTCTTATTGACATGCAGGATTTTCCCATTCCCCGGCGCTCAGAAAGAATAGCCAAATGCAGACAAGGGACAAACAAGACCTACAGCAGGGTTGTGAAGCAGAATCACAACTACAACCAATGGTAGATGGTATAGTTCAGATTCAAAGTGTTGATAATATCAAATACAGTTTGGATGGTTTTAATATATATAATTATTCTAACTTTCCTATTACTAAAGAGCTATTTTCTCTATTCTCTAAGGGGTTCAAGTTTGTTCCCACTCATGTGCCAGATACAGCTTCAGTTATGATTGATTTACAGCTATATCTTAGGAAGTTAAATTGGAACCTCATTTTTTCAGATAAAATAAGCAAAGGTGAATCAAATAAAGTTTTAAAGAGAAGTAGTATGTTTAACCCACCCCTACGCCCCCTTATTATGGTATATGAGAAACTAGTTAAAGAAGATCTATATAAGACTTGGGGAGAAAAAAGGAAGGTGTTCAATAATCTGAATATTAATGAAAAAACCTCCTGGAGAGTCTTAGACAAAATAAGGATATAAGAATTATGACACCTGATAAGGGGGGAGGAGTGGTTATCTACAGTTTAGAAGAATACAACAATGATATGCAAAATATACTATTTCAGGAGGGTAGATTTTCCTCATGCTCCAAAAATGAAATTAACATCTCCTACCGTAGATTGGATAGTTATTTATATGAATATTTGATAGATCAGAGAATTTCCAAGGATGAATATAACTTTCTATCAAACAAATTTCCTAAGATACCCACCATTTTCGGAATTCCGAAGGTGCACAAAAATCTTAAAAAGCCACCATTTAGACCTGTAGTCACTGCCGCTGGTTCTAAGATGCATAATTTAGCAGTTTTTGTGGATAAAAAATTGAAACATATTATGAACAAATTTCCACATTTACTAAAAAACTCATGGGATTTTTTACATCAAATTAAGCAGGACCTTTGGTCTACTGGCTGTTGGTTTCTTATGATTGACGTACAAGATCTTTTTTCTTGTATTCCGAAGATGGAAGGGTTAAATCTTTTTGAGGAAGTTCTTTTTTCTTATTCCTCTTTAAAATCTGACGAGGTGTTACTTTTATGTGAACTAATGAGTCTGATTCTGGAAAATAATTATATATTTTTTGGTGGTGAATATTTCAAACAATTACAAGGAGTTGCTATGGGTGCTGCCTGTGCCCCTTTATATGCCAACTTGGTTCTTTTGGGATGGGAACAAAAATATATTTTTCAATCTAATATGAAATTTCTTCCATGCATTGCATATTACGGTAGATTTTTGGATGATATTTTTATTGTGTGGAAAGGAGATGTAGCAGAAATTCCAGAATTTTTGGAATATATAAATCAGACTACAAGCTACTTGAAGTTTACTTTTCAGTATGATCAACAGGAAATTAATTTTCTTGATGTTCAGATTTTCAAAAAACAAAACAGTTTTCACTCCAAAATCTACCGAAAAAACACTTTTTGCAATGCATATTTACATTATACTAGCCATCACCCTATTTACCAAAAAAGAAGCAATTTAAAAGGCCAGGCAGTAAGAATAGCTAGAATGACTACCACAAAGAAAGATGTGATACTGGAGTTCCAGAATTTAAGGACCATGTTTCTTGAGAGAGGCTATCCGGGTTATTTTATTGATCCAGTACTTGAAGAGGTTGCCAATAAATGGGGTACCCTTTACAAACCTTTACTGGGTTCTAGTGATTATAAACCTGATGATATAGTCAATAAAGGTAATACCCAGAATACTACTAATTTTCAACAGGCATGTGCAGTGCAGTTTAATCCCCTGTATTCCCAAGTAAAAACAACTTTGGTAAAAAATTGGAACATTTTTAAATCCTGAAATAATTTGTATTCTTGGTGATAAACCCATTTTTTCTACTAAAGTAGGTAGTAATATTAAATCATTGGTGGAAGTCACCAGAACTTCCAATGAAAAACAGAGGAATTTATATGGTAGCAAGACTTGTGATAGATGTCACTACTGTTCATATATAATGTTAGAACCTGACATGATTATTAACAATTCTACTAGAAGTCATATTTTTTTGAAAAATGGTAACTGTCATTCCAGCAAATTAGTATACCTTGCTAAGTCATTTTATGTTGGAAAGACAGAAAGGATGCTGAAGAACAGGATATATGAGCATCTGTATGATATGAAGAGTGGAAAAAATACTAATGCTCTATATAAACATAGTATTTTGTGTAGGAATTTTAGTTGTTTTAAGTTTGGAATTTTGGATTTTGTCACAGTGGATGTGAGGGGTGGTGACTGGCAAAATATGTTGAACAAAAAAGAGTTGATGTGGCAACTTAGATTAGCTGCTGACCACCCGCCAGGTATTAATGAACATCTTTCTATTATGCCTATATTGAAAGAGAAGGCAGATTTAGTATAATTCACTGGCCTTATTCAAATTATGTTGCAAATATTTTAAATGTGCAATACTTTCATTATTTTACTTGTTTCTTCATCTGTATAGCATATAGTATATATGTGTTTTTAAGATTCAAGTATTTGATTAATTAACTAATTAATTATTCAACATTTGTATTTTAATATTTCATTATTCATGAGAACTGGTATGTATGATGTATGACTGGTTAGTTTTTTAACCAATGAATTTAAACTGGTTACTATTTAAGTTTTACATTTTTTAAATTACTTGTTCTGATGAAGTCATACTATTTGATGAAAGCGCTAAACCTGTAGTTTTTTGTGTGAATAAACCATTTCTGTGGACTCGCAACGTTGTGCTATTATTAGCTACTTGGTTTAATTTCAGCACTTGGGCGCCAACTGTTTGGATTTTATATATATATATATATATATATATATATATATATATATATATATATATATATACACCAACTCCAAGATCACACTTCAGTGGGAAAAGGGCAGGTTTCCTTATACCTAAGTTACTGATAAGTAAGTATTATGTGCTACTTCCTTTATGTTTGCCAATTATCATCGTTTAATGTAAATGTTTAAAATGGTATGGCTTTTTGATTAAAGGAAGTTTCGATAACGAGTGTTCGATGAATGTGTCATTCGACGGTTAAACATAGACACCCTTTCCCTCAGTATGGAAGACTACCTTTGTGTGAGACCTGTACCCAAGGATCCCAGATCTACTTCCACCAGTCACTTCAGACGCATCTCAGTACTCTCTGCACTGGGCAAAATATTGGTGAGCCTAGTTTGTACTCAGCTTACTACTTACCTGTAAAAATATCGTTACTCTCCAACAGGTAGAAATACTCTGTATGCACTATGGACCCCTGATAGACAATATACTCACCAGCATAGACAAAGAGAACCTTACTAGAGCAGTGTTCATTGATTTTACCTGAGCTGTTTGCATGGCTGACCACTCTATATTACTCACCCACTTAATAGATATTGATATTAGTCTTGAAGTCTTTCTATGGCTTAAGGACTTCCTGGCGAACAGATCCTTTAATGTAAAGATAGGCACCTACCATCTGACAGTACCTACACATACTCAGGTATTCCTCAAGGTTCTATTTTTGCCGTGATGGTGCAGTGGTTAATGTTGTCCCCTCACAACAGTTAGTTCTCCCATTCAATTCTTGGCTGGTGCACCTTCTGCATGGAGTCTGCATGTCCTCCCCGCGGTAGAGTGATGTTAAAGACATGCAGGTAGGTGCGAGAGGGAATGGATGTGCCTTCCTTGAAGGCTGGGCATTGGGCTGGCAACTTGGTACCATAAAAATCCACTGCCAATCATTAGTGGACCGGAGTTCTGCTGTGGTGACCCCTAACTGGGAAAAGCCGAAAGACATTACTTACTGTTCTCCATTTTTATAATTAAAATTCCTCTGGTCCTACACAACATATAACACATATCAGTGTCAGTGTTGCAACAGGTATCACACTTAGCTTTGGTGCAGAAGGCTGTGGGTTCTATTTCCACACCATGTAGATTGATTGTTGACATTTAGTATGGGGGGTGCTACACTCCTGAGTATGTCATCCTTCAGATGAGACAATAAACCAAGGCCCTCATCTGCCCTAGTTGGTGGTAGCACAGGTGGATGGAAAAGATCCCACAGCACCTATGAAAAAGAGTAGGAATTCTTTATTTAAAACATTATTTACAATACTATTTACAAACTTAAATATTTACAATTTATACAGTGTAGAATTTTCAGTTCCTTTCTGTTATTGTCATATTAATAAATACCTTACTTTTCATTATTATGTTAAAAGTATATCTTCATTAATCTATTTAGCCTGCTTGTTTCCAACGACCATCTAATTTTTTTCTTAAAATTATTGCTAGTCTCAGTTTATCATTAAACATAATTTTATTTATCCTTTCATTCCAAATGGCCCTCACAATGTAAAATAATATTTTATCTATTTTATTAACATATTCCTTAGTTATATAATATCTTATATGATATAATATTAAATTTTTTGATTAAAGGAAGTTTTGATGACTAGTGTTCAATGAACGGACATTTGATGAACATGGCATTCAATGAATAAACATATTGGACAACATCTCTACAGTTACTCTGCTTCCTTCTCCTGGAATAAACTTCCCCTATCTATTAGAAATATAAACCAACCTCAAGAGTTCCAAAATGCTGTTAAAGACTTTCTAAAAAACACCTGGACATGCCAGTGTAAACATCCTCATTAAACATCTTAACAAATATCTACATCCAGCCTACCTATCAGCCCAGACACTGCTACACCCTCTTCTCAACTTCACCACCTTTTAAACCCTCACTTCTCCACCCTTACCTCTCTTAAGCAACACAGTAATATCAACCTGTCTAAAACCCGAACGGCCAAGTCAGCAAATTTTTTCCTAGAGCCGCTATTAGTCACATGCCTGTTCTGTTCTGTTTCTTTTGATATTTTTGTTTGTTGCTTTTTGTTGTTACAACGTGATTGCAATCCAGGTTGAGCCTGCAGTTGGTCATTCTGCGAGCAGAGCTACACCCGGCAACTGAAATGTAAATAAAATGAAAACTTCAACAGATGTTCTTTATTAATAAAGGTGGATTTAATGATGCTGGCATCAGTGATGTCTATACTTATTTAAGTTGATTTTTTTTTGTTTATTGCTTTATTTTTAGCATTACATCCTACAGTGCTAACTGCCCCATTCAAGGAAGAACCGTAGTTATTAATTTATCTGGGTAAGTAGACAGGTAGTTTACCCTTTTCAGCAATAACTTGGGCTCCAGAGGAGCAAAGCACATAATACAATAAATAAATTGATAAAAGTGAAAATACAATATTCAGTAACAAAAATACATATCAGAAGGAAATACAGAAAGAGAAGTGCCAAGAAACAATATTCACAATATTTCAAGCAATGTGAAAATGTGCAATATTTATAGTATAGTGACCATGCTACCTTTCCTGTACTCTACATCCTCCTCGTCTCCTTTACACTCTGTGAGGTATAAGTTTTATCCACCTTGTACCTTCAGCATGACCTGTGCTATTTTTTATATTCTGTCTGTGCACGATTTATCAAAAGTAATTTCCTTTACTTCCTATCTGCATCTTTGTAAACATCTTATATCGCTCAACAATCCTACACTTTCTGAAATTCCTCTTGACTCTCAAACATTACCTGCACTTATTATCCCCTTTCCTGTAGAAGTGTCTGATTTCACTGTGAAACCTATCGTGGGAGTAATGATTTTCTGAAAGACTGCAATGTGAAACTGTAATCCATTAGGACCATTCTGGTAAACAAATGCTAATAAATACATAATTTACAAGGTTTTCATAGCAAAATGATACCTTTATGTGGTCTTGTAAATATTTTGGTTACAGTAAGTCTACAAGCCTATAACAACTTATCTAGTGATCCAAAAGCAATTACAGGTATGTGAGAGATGTAAAACACAGCATCTTTGAAGGTAAAAGGTTTTCAGGAGCACCCATACTACACCTCTCACATATCTGCTTACCACATGCACACAGATTTTCTTATGCCGAGGCACTTAAAAGAAACCTTCCCAAATATCAAACACCTCCAAAACCACTTAATAGTAGCACTGCTCCTCAGCAATCACTTAAACACACACACCAAAAGCAACACCAAGGATCTCACATGAGCCTACGTCCAATGATACCCCAAGAGCAAAGCATATACTTTACCAATTACTGTTGTCATTGAGGACTCCATTGTGTGTAACACAGATGCCCACATACCAGGTTAGACAAGGAGAAGATAACGGTTAACTGCCTATCTGCAGCAAACTGCCTATCTGGAGCAAACTGCCTATCTGGAGCAAGGATCTGCAATTTCACACACTCACGTCACTGAACCCAGGTGTCAATATAATTCTATGATAGATCATGAGGGTGTAAATGACCTGAGACGTACCTGTCTGGACTATATGAAAAGAGACATAATGGATTTTTCAGAATATGTGTCACAGATAGGTACGAGCCTTGTCTTGAGCAGCATTCTATCTGCACCAAGGATGATGTCACAGTTTGAACATAAAATGATTTTAATAATTGGCTTAATTTCTGGTGTCACTCCAGGTAGATCCAATGTTTGTCAGTATGGGAGCACATGGTCAAAAGACTACATTGCTTTGCCAAAGAAGGGCAGCACCTGTCCCCCCAGGCTTTCAGATATTGGCTAAAACATTCTCTACCCCCCCCCCTTAGAACCTTTTTAGGCAATGCCAAAAAGAAAAAACTACCAACATAGTGAAAATCTACAGTCAACCTTAAAGTGTTAGTGCTCAATGCTAGGAGTCTAAACAAAAAAACCTGCACATCTTTCAAGCCCTCCTTATTCTGGAGAATGTAGATATCAGTTCTGAGACCAAGATTTGGTTTAAAGTCATATTAGGTACTCTGGCAGTGCAAAGCTACAGTGCCTTCTACACATTTAGACCAACAACAGCAAAGACCGGGGCCAAAGATGGAGGTGTCTTGCTCTATGTTAGCAACAAATATCCCTCCAGGTTGGTTAAAAAGTGTGATACCGTGGAACTCATCCATGTTCAGGTCACCATAGATATGGACCCTCACCATATCATGGCTAGCTACAGGTCACAGTCTTGTCTTTAGAGTCTCAGCGCTCTTTCTGAAACCTACTATAGTCACACAGCATCCAGAAGCACCTTCTTCATAGTTGACTTTAACTACCCGTTTGTAGTCCAGGAAACGTACACTGCCTCAAACTCACAGGCACAATGCAACCTGGACTTTATTAACACAAACACCCTGGAACAGATAGCACACCCTCCAACCAGAAGATCACGCGCATACTATATAAATATATATATATATATATCCATACTCTCGTGTCACATCCTCGCTAGTGAGATTGAATCACAAAGCTGTGTCCTTTGAAGTACAAATCAACCCAGAAATCACAGCTAAACCAGTAGCAGTTAGGAACTATTCTAGGGCAAGCTACATCCTATTACGTGACAGTTTGTCAAAGTTCAAGAGAACCCCTAACCCCAAGACCACAGCTACCTATGCAGAATTATTCACAGAGTCCCTATACAAACATGTGAATGGCAGTATGGGGGCTATATAAATCCTCATCTAAATAGGGTACATAATAAAGGAAGAAAACTCATGGCCAAAATCAGGAAGAGCAACTGCCTTAAAAACAAGTGCTGTCTTACACAACTAATTAGTCCAACAAGGCCAAATGAGGTCAAAATAACCTTCCAGGCTAAGGACAGACACAAGGCCTTCTTCAACTGTGTCCGGAACCTTAAGGGCAGAACACAGCATGATGAACTGATGGTGAACAGTACTACTTTAACCGATCAGGGTGATGTAGCAAGTTGACTGGCTGATAAGTTTACCTCAGACCCCAGTCCACCAGGTGAAATTCCCTCCAATATACTTCCTCTAACTATTAGCAGTGACTAGGAGTGGGCAGCACTTGATAAAGACAAGAACCCTGCCTCCATGGGTCCTGACAACATCCTCATTGTCTCTTGAACAGTCTAAAACATTGCCTACCAGGACAACATGAGGCACTCCTCAACTAAAGCCTTGAAACAGGCAGTATTCCAAGTGAACAGAGGACCGCAAAATTCATTCCTTTCCGAAAGGGCATACCATCACCCGACTCATGAAACTACAGAGCCATCAGTTTAACAAGCCGAATATGCAAAGCCATGGAATGAATTATCATGGAAATGATGAACAAGGACATTGGCAACCTGTAGACACTGTGCCCATCCCAGTTTGGCTTTAAGGGAAGGTCATGCCTACTTAACTCGGTTAGCTTCTTTGAGAGCTTCACCAAGCCAACCGATGAAGATAAAACTATGCATACTGTTTATCTTGACCTGGCCAAGACATTTGATACAGGATTTGTTGATAAGCTCTCTGAGCTAGGTATTAATCCCTATATAAATCACTGGATTGTTGGCTGGCTCGCAGACATGACCCAAGAAGTCAGGATTGTTGAGACCACCTACACTAAGAGTCCGGTCACCAGTGGAGTATCCCAGGTCTCCATGTTGGGCCTGCTCATGTTTGTCATCTACTTCTCTGAAGTCAAGGCTAATGTTCAAGGCCTCTTGCTCAAAAAGTTCTCGGATGACTGTAAATTGTGAGTTATTATAGATTGCCCCCCCAAAATACCAACATCTTGCAAGAGGGTTTTACACAGACAAATGACTGGTGCCAACGCCATGACCTAAAACTCAGTGCAAAAAATGCATTATAATGTCCTTTAGGAAACTGTCAACCAAAATTAATTTCTTCATTGATAAAACACCTCTAAGAACTGACCCAGTAGTAATGGATTAAGAGACACATGTAGACAGCAATCTGGCCTTTGATCAACATGTAGCTAAGATAAAAAGAAAATCATTCTATGTTTCCCCAAGTTATAGGTAAGGGTATGGCATCCAGGTCCAAGGAGGGCATAATACCACTCGAACCAGCCTTATTAGACCTTCATTGAATACAGTGCCCTCTTTGGCATTTATCCAACCAGACACTTGCAACAGTTGGAATGTCCAAAAAGGTTTCTCACTAGGAGAATTCTGGGCATGAATGTCCTACCTACACTGATTGCCTAAAGGCTGTGTCACTGTATTCGTCTCCTACACTCCTACAGGTTGCTGAGAGGGGATATTTGCCTGGCTTACAAGTCTTCCTCAGACCTATCCCTGATGGACCTGTTGTATATGCACAAAACAAGCAACACCAGAAATGCTAGATCCAGGGATCTAAACTTCACTTGTGACATAAACAAAACATACTGGAGAGACAGATATGTGCCCCAAAGGATCCCCACACTATGGAACAGATACCCTGTCTATGTAAAATAGAGATCATCCCTGCTCTGTTTAAATGAAACCTTGACAACTGGATGGGAAATTGCAAATTTACCCTTGGCCTGGCCTGCGTGTCCCTTATGGACAGAGGCCGGCAATAAGAAAAGTTTTATCCTAACAACCCCTCACAAATCCTTAGTTACCTCCCTGCTAATGTGTCACTCCAATATAGATGCCCATGATAATTGGGGACCCAAATGGTTTAAGGACCGCTGCTGGGCTTGTAAGGGCCTTAATGGTCGTTAGCCCAGTATGAACCTATGAATAGACAGTTTCTTCTGGTACATGTTCCTTCAGTATATCCTTGAAAATCATCTATTGTTTTTTGAGAATGTACTTCTCCAGGTAGTTGACTCCATATTGCTGGCCTGAGTTTAGTGAAGGCCCTTTCCCCTATTATACTGCCAAAATGTGGTTAAATAAAAGTAATTCTGTCATAGGTTCATAGGTAGGTACTAGGCTATTGGCCCAAGGGCCTAAGTAAGCCTAGCCAACAGGGTTCCCTGGCTTACGCCACCCATGAAAGTTATTTTCCTGTGCCCCTGTCGAGCAGAGCCACCAAAGTGATCCCCGGGGTGTATTTCCTAGTTCCCATCCACTTATCAATTTTTCTTGAAGAGTGCTAATGAGGAACTTTGCTTGACATAGATGGGTAGCTTGTTCCAGAGTATGGTAAGTCTCTGGGACAGGAATCTATCCCTCCAGCATGTCCTGTTTATTGTGGTGACAAGGTTTAGGTCCCTAGAGCATGTAGCTCGGAGGGATTGGGATTTCTTTAGGTGTAGCATGTCCAACAGCTCTGGGTTTGACATAGCTTTATATGTAAGGCAGAGATCACCTCGAAGTAGATGATATGCTACAGAGTAAAGCTGGAGTTTTTTGAGATGGTCAGTGTAGGGCATCTGTTTGAGGCCAGTAATCCTCTTTGTAAGGTACTTCTGTGGCCTTTCCAGCTGCTTCAGATATCTTGTGAGGTACATTCCAAAAGGTGCATTGTACTCTATAATGGGTCTAATGAGTGTCGAGTAGAGGGGAGCAATGACCTCTTTTTTTCCTAGATGAGAACCCTTTTGTGATGAGGTGTGCCATGTAGAAGGATTTCCTGACTACTGTGGCGATGTGATTATCAAAGGAGAGACTACTGTCTACCTGGGTCTCCAGGTCTCTTATCACACATTTGGCATTAAGTAGACTGCCGCCTATGTGGTAGTTCATGGGTACAGAGTTTTTACCAAAGGGGATGACAATGCACTTTTTTGGCATTGAGCTTGACGCCATGGCTCTGAAACCAGGCATCTGTCTCAGTGAGGCCCTTTTGTAGGATGTCCACATCATTCGGGGACTCAACTATGGCTCCTAGTTTGCAATCATCTGTGAGCTTCATTAGCCAAAGGCCTCCTGTGTTAGCCTGTACCTCAGAGAAGTAGATTTCAAACAGGAGAGGTCCCAGGACTAAACCCTGTGGTACTCCACTTGTCACTGGTTAGAAGTCAGATTGGGAGTCTGCAACTTTTACAGTGTGGGTTCTGTCAGTGAGCCAATTGGCAACCCACCTTGTGACATAGGGATTTATACCTAGTTTAGTGAGTTTAGCTATAATTCCAGAATGAGGGATGGTGTCATAAGCCTTGGTGAGGTCAAGATAGGCTGTGTGAACCACCTTACCCTCGTCTACAGCTTTGGTGACTGCCTCAAAGAAGTCGATCAGGTTCAGGAGGCATGATCTGCCTTTCACAAACCAGAACTGGGTGGGGTCCAGAGTTTGGAGGTTACAAATGTCTTTGTTTATGAGTTCCATGATGATACGTTCCATGGCCTTACAGACCAGGCTCATCAGGCTAATAGGGCGATAGTTCCCGGGATCAGTGGTGGCTCCCCCTTTGTGGAGTGGGATAACTGTTGCTGTGCGCCATTCAGTGGGCATAAAGCCTGATGTGAAACTATGACTGAGCATGGTGCTTAGGTGGGTAGCCAGTTCATTCTGAAGTTCATGTAAAATGCAGCCTGGGATGTTGTCCGCTCCCATGGATGCTGTGTTTTTGGCTTTAAAGAGTGCAGCTTTTACCTGAGTAGTTGTGATTACAGGGACTCTGCATTCTTCCTGTATAGATATGGGCCCTTTAGGGGGTGAGAGGGTGATAAAGTTAGCACTGAACCTATCTTCCAGGACGTTGGCAATATCAGTTGGTTCTGTAATTTTCATGCAATTGTACTGTAACTCAGAGCAGATCTGGGTGTTGCCATTGAGATTCTTGACATAGCTATAGAATGCATTGTGGTTGCCCCTAGAATCAGTGGTGATTTTGTTTTCATAGCTAGCTTTGGAGGATCTTATAAGGGATCTCAGCTTCTTACTGAGGCTGACCAGGAACTCCTCCACTCATGAGATTTTACTCTCTCTCTTGCTACAGTTTCTTCCTTCTGTTATAAAGTTTGTTTATGACAGGGGACCACCAGATTGGCTTCATTTTTTGAGGATAGCATCTTGGTTCTGTTTGGGATAGCACGATCTATGCCCTCGTGTATGTGCTTATAGAGTGCATTTGCATAAGATTCAGCAGTCGTAACTGTATTGTCCATCTGCATGGGTGTCATGAAGTTCACCACTTCTGTCTTAAGAAGAATGAAGTTGGCTTTGGAGAAATTTTTTACTGTGATTTCCTTAATGGGGGGGTGGGATGTGGATATCTAGGGTGATTAGCTTATGGTTGGATCTGACGAGCGACGAGTTGACTTCTGGTGTGGAACACCGGCCACTCATGTTGGTAATGACTAGATCTAGGATACTGTTGCATCTGGTGGGGGTGTGGATAAATTGATCCAGGGAATTGGAATTTATGAATTCCAGAAAACGTTGAGCAAAGGAGTTGTTACATGAGTAGTTTTCCCAGTTAATGGTGGGGTAGTTGAAATCACCCATTATTAGGGTGTTTGGTTGAACCCTAATATTTTCTAGTATATCAAGCAAAGAGGAGTGGGAATCCTGGGGCATGGTGGGGGATCTGTAGCAAGCTACAGTTTGGATTGCAGTTTTGCCCAGAGATATTTGCACTTGGATAACCTCGGATGCATTATGCTGAGCAACCATCCTGGAGGTGTGGATATCCTTAACGAATATGGACACATTTCCACCTTTGGTGTTCTGGTCCAGGTTAGGTGGCCGAAAAGTGTGGTATGAGTTATAGCCTGGTAATGCAGGGGTACTCTTTGGAGCCTTGAACCAGGTTTCAGTCACTGCACAGATATTGGTGTTCTCCATTTTAAGAAGTGCCTCGAGGGAGTGCATTTTGAGGTTTAGACTTCTAGCATTGAGTAGCATTACCCTCAGTTTTTGCTTGCCTGTTCCTGCTATGGTGACGACTTCTCGACGAGTGCTTCTATTATTTGTAAAGTTAATTTTTATCCTACCAGCTAAGGGAAATTTGGTTAGAAAAGCAGGGAAACAACCTTCTTCTTCTTCTTCTTCCAGCTTTTCCCGGTTAGGGGTCGTCACAGTGGATCACCTGTTTCCATTTCTTCCTGTCCTCTGCATCTTGTTCTGTCACACCAACCACCTGCATGTCCTCTCTAACCACATCCATAGACCTTATCTTAGGCCTTCCTCATTTCCTCTTGCCTGGCAGCTCCATCCTTAGCATCCTTTTCCCAATATACCCAGCATCCCTCCTCAGCACGTCTAAACTAATGCAATCTTGCCTCTCTAGCTTTGTCTCCAAACTGTCCAACCTGGGCTGACCCTCTAATATACTTATTCCTAATCCTGTCTACCCTCGTCACACCCAGTGCAAATCTTAACATCTTTAACTCTGCCACATCCATCTCTGACTCCTGCCTTTTTGTCAATGCCACTGTCTCTAACTCATATAACATAGCTGGTTTCACTACCCTCTTGTAGACCTTCCCTTCTGTGTTAGCCTGTACCTCAGAGAAGTAGATTTCAAACAGGAGAGGTCCCAGGACTAAACCCTGTGGTACTCCACTTGTCACTGGTTAGAAGTCAGATTGGGAGTCTGCAACTTTTACAATGTGGATTCTGTCAGTGAGCCAATTGGCAACCCACCTTGTGACATAGGGATTTATACCTAGTTTAGTGAGTTTAGCTATAATTCCAGAATGGGGGATGGTGTCATAAGCCTTGGCGAGGTCAAGATAGGCTGTGTGAACCACCTTACCCTCGTCTACAGCTTTGGTGACTGCCTCAAAGAAGTCAATCAGGTTCAGGAGGCATGATCTGCCTTTCACAAACCAGAACTGGGTGGGGTCCAGAGTTTGGAGGTTACAAATGTCTTTGTTTATGAGTTCCATGATGATACATTCCATGGCCTTACAGACCAGGCTCATCAGGCTAATAGGGCGATAGTTCCCGGGATCAGTTGTGGCTCCCCCTTTGTGGAGTGGGATAACTGTTGCTGTGTGCCATTCAGTGGGCATAAAGCCTGATGTGAAACTATGACTGAGCATGGTGCTTAGGTGGGGAGCCAGTTCGTTCTGAAGTTCATGTAAAACGCAGCCTGGGATGTTGTCCGCTCCCATGGATGCTGTGTTTTTGGCTTTAAAGAGTGCAGCTTTTACCTGAGTATTTGTGATTACAGGGACTCTGCATTCTTCCTGTATAGATATGGGCCCTTTAGGGGGTGAGAGGGTGGTAAAGTTAGCACTGAACCTATCTTCCAGGACGTTGGCAATATCAGTTGGTTCTGTAATTTTCATGCCATTGTACTGTAACTCAGAGCAGATCTGGGTGTTGCCATTGAGATTCTTGACATAGCTATAGAATGCTTTGTGGTTGCCCCTAGAATCAGTGGTGATTTTGTTTTCATAGCTAGCTTTGGAGGATCTTATAAGGGATCTCAGCTTCTTACTGAGGCTGACCAGGGAACTCCTCCACTCATGGGATTTTACTCTTTTGCAACAGTTTCTTCCTTCTGTTGTAGAGTTTGTTTATGGCAGGGGACCACCAGATTGGCTTCCTTTTTTTGGAGGATAGCATCTTGGTTCTGTTTGGGATAGCACAATCTATGCACTCGTGTAAGTGCTTATAGAATGCATCTGTGTATGATTCAACAGTCCTAACTGTATTGTCCATCTGCATGGGTGTCATGAAGTTCACCACTTCTGTCTTAAGAAGAATGAAGTTGGTTTTGGAGAAATTTTTTACCGTGATTTCCTTAATGGGGGGTGGGGGTGGGATGTGGATATCTAGGGTGATTAGCTTATGGTTGGATCTGACCAACGAGGAGTTGACTTCTGGTGTGGAACACCGGCCACTCATGTTGGTAATGACTAGATCTAGGATACTGTTGCCTCTGGTGGGGGTGTGGATAAATTGATCCAGGGAATTGGAATTTATGAATTCCAGAAAACGTTGAGCAAAGGAGTTGTTACATGAGTAGTTTTCCCAGTTAATGGTGGGGTAGTTGAAATCACCCATTATTAGGGTGTTTGGTTGAACCCTAATATTTTCCAGTATATCAAGAAAAGAGGAGTGGGAATCCTGGGGCATGGTGGGGGATCTGTAGCAAGCTACAGTTTGGATTGCAGTTTTGCCCAGAGTTATTTGCACTTGGATAACCTTGGATGCATTATGCTGAGCAACCATCCTGGAGGTGTGGATATCCTTAACGAATATGGACACATTTCCACCTTTGGTGTTCCGGTCCAGGTTAGGTGGCCGAAAAGTGTGGTATGAGTTATAGCCTGGTAATGCAGGGGTTCTCTTTGGAGCCTTGAACCAGGTTTCAGTCACTGCACAGATATCGGTGTTCTCCATTTTAAGAAGTGCCTCGAGGGAGTGCATTTTGAGGTTTAGTCTTCTAGCATTGAGTAGCATTACCCTCAGTTTTTGCTTGCCTGTTCCTGCTATGGTGACTTCTTCTCAACGAGTGCTTCTCTTATTTGTAAAGTTAATTTTTATCCTACCAGCTAAGGGAAATTTGGTCAGAAAAGCAGGGAAACAACCTTCTTCTTCTTCCTCTTCCAGCTTTTCCCGGTTAGGGGTCGCCACAGCGGATCACCTGTTTCCATTTCTTCCTGTCCTCTGCATCTTGTTCTGTCACACCAACCAACTGCATGTCCTCTCTAACCACAGCCATAAACCTTATCTTAGGCCTTCCTCTTTTCCTCTTACCTGGCAGCTCCATCCTTAGCATCCTTTTCCCAATATACCCAGCATCCCTCCTCAGCACGTCTAAACCAATGCAATCTTGCCTCTCTAGCTTTGTCTCCAAACTGTCCAACCTGGGCTGACCCTCTAATATACTTATTCCTAATCCTGTCTACCCTCGTCACACCCAGTGCAAATCTTAACATCTTTAACTCTGCCACATCCAGCTCTGACTCCTGCCTTTTTGTCAATGCCACTGTCTCTAACTCATATAACATGGCTGGTTTCACTACCCTCTTGTAGACCTTCCCTTTCACTTTTACTGGTACTCGTCTGTCACAAATCACTCCTGACACTCTTCTCCACCCACTCCACCCTGCCTGTACTCTCTTCTTCACCTCTCTTCCACACTCGCGATTACTCTGAACTGATGATCCCCAAGTATTTAAACTCATCCACCTTTGCCAACTCTACTCCCTGCATCCTCACCATTCCTCTACCCTTCCTTTCATTCACACACATATATTCCATCTTAGTCCAGCTGACCTTCATTCCTCTCCTCTCCTCTCTAGAGCATATCTCCACCTCTCCAGGGTCTTCTCAACCTGTTCCCTACTCTCACTACATATCGCAATGTCATCTGCAAACATCATAGTCCACAGGGACTCCTGTGTGATCTCGTCTGTCAACCTGTCCATCACCATTGCAAATAAGAAAGGGCTCAGAGCTGATCCTTGATGTAATCCCACCTCCGCCTTAAACGCATCCGTAACTCCCACCGCATACCTCACCGCTGTCACACTACCCTCGTACATATCCTGTACCACTCTTACATACTTCTCTTCCACTCCTGACTTCCTCATAAAATACCACAACTCCTCAATAGGCACCCTGTCATATGCTTTCTCTAAGTCCACAAAGGCACAATGCAACTCCTTCTGACCTTCTCTGTACTTCTCCATCAACACTCTCAGAGCAAACATCGCATCTTTAGTGCTCTTTCCTGGCATGAAACCATTCTGCTGATCACTAATCATCACCTCCCTTCTTAACCTAGCTTCCACTACTCTTTCCCATAATTTCATGCTGTGACTGATCAGTTTTATCCCTCTGTAGTTACTACAGCTCTGCAAATCACCCTTATTCTTACAAATTGGTACCAAAACACTTTTTCTCCACTCCTCAGGCATCCTCTCACTTTCCAAGAATTCATTAAACAATCTGGTTAAAAATTCCACTGCCATTTCTCTAAAACACCTCCAAGCTTCCACAGGTAGGTCATCTGGGCCAACAGCCTTTCCATTCTTCATCCTCTTCATAGCTGCCCTAACTTCTGCCTTGCTAATACATTGCACTTCCTGATTCACCATCCCCACATCATCTAGCCTTCTCTCTCTCTCATTCTCTTCATTCATCAGCCCTTCAAAGTACTCCTTCCATCTGTTCAACACATTCTCCTCACTAGTGAGTACGTTTCCCTCATTATCCTTCATCAAGCTTACCTGCTGCACATCTTTCCTAGCTCGGTCCCTCTGTCTAGCCAATCAGTACAGGTCCTTTTCTCCCTCCTTAGTGTCCAGCCTTTCATACAACTCTCTATACACCTTATCCTTAGCCTCTGACACCTCTCTCTCTACCATGCACCTCATCTCCTTATACTCCTGTCTACTTTCTTCATCTCTCTGACAATCCCACTTCTTCTTCGCCAACCTCTTTCTCCGTATACTCTCCTGTACTTCCTCATTCCACCACCAAGTCTCCTTGTCCTCCTTCCTCTGTCCAGATGTCACACTAAGCACCTTTTAGCAGTCTCCCTTACTAGCTCTGCTGTAGTTACCCAGCTATTCAGTAACACTTCACTGCCATCCAGTGCCTGTCTTAACTCGTCCCTGAACTCCACCTCACAATCATCCTTTTTCAATTTCCACCATTTGATCCTTGGTGCTGCCCTCACACTCCTCTTCCTCTTCTTGATCACCAATGTCATTTTACAGACCACAATTCTATGCTGCCTAACTACACTTTCCCCCGTCACCACTTTACAGTCTCCAATCTCCTTCAAACTGGCCCTCCTGCATAGGATATAATCCACCTGTGTGCATCTCGCTCCACTCTTGTATGTCACCCTATGCTCCTCCCTCTAGTTAAAATACGTATTCACCACGGCCATGTCCATCCTTTTTGCAAAATCCACTACCATCTGACCTTCTGCATTCCTTTCCTTAACACCATACCTACCCATCACTTTCTCATCCCCTCTGTTCCCTTCATCAACATGCCCATTGAAATCTGCTCCGATCACCACTCTCTCACCCTTGGGTACAGTCATCACCACTTCATCCAACTCACTCCAAAATTTTTCTTTCTCATCCATCGCACACCCAACTTGCGGAGCATATGCACTAACAACATTCATCATTACACCATCAATTGCCATCTTCATAAACATCACTCTATCTGACACTCTTTTCACCTGGTATACCGTTCCTTCAGGATAACCCCTACCTCACTTCTCCTCCCATCCACACCATGACAGAACAGTTTGAACCCACCTCCAGTACACCTGGCCTTACTTCCCTTCCACCTGGTCTCTTGTACACATAATATATCAGCCTTCCGTCTGTCCATCATATCAGCTAGCTCTCTCCCTATACCAGTCATGCTGCCAACATTCAAAGTTCCTACCCTCACTACCACACTCCTAACCTCTCTCCTCGCCTTCGAGTGTGCCTTCCCCCTCCTCTTCTGGTGTTGGTAAATGCCCTGGGCTGTCTAACATCCACATAAAGTACCGACAACTCAAGTAGACAGGCCATTAACTTAACGTTTCTTCAGAAGGATCTGTATATTGCACTTCTTCTCCTTTTGGCTTTTCCCGGTTAAGGGTTGCCACAGCAGATCACCTGTCTGCTCATGACTGGCAGTGGAATTTTATGGTGTTGAGTTGCCAGCCTGGCGCCCGACCTTCCACAGAAGGCGTGCGCGCACACACACACACACACACACACACACACACACACACACACACACACACACACACACACACACACACACACACACACCTAGGGCCAATTTAGAGTGTCCAATCCACCTACAGCATGTCTTTGGGATGTGGGAGGAAACCAGAGCACCCAGAGGAAACCCACATGACCACAGGAAGGACATGCAGACTCTGCACAGAAGGCACCCCAGCTGAGGATCGAACTAGAGAGCCTCTTGCTGTGAGGCGACAATGCTAATTGCTGCACCACCGTGGCCGCCCATGTGCACTGTAGTTCAGTACTGACATGTGTAGGCTGCAGTAACAGCACATTGCCAGAAGGTGGTGATGTTTAACAAGTTACAGAATCCTTCACCACTGATGATTTTTCTGCAACAAACAGACTAGTGATAATGTTGTTGTTGTGTATTTTGGCTTTTCCCGGTTAGGTCAATGCCCATTCACTCATGACCCCACACAGAAGACTCTCTAGCTGAGAATCGAACAGGACAACTTCTTACTGTGAAGCGACAATGCTACCGCAGCACAGAGATTTTCATTTCTAAACTATGGAAGCCCAGTAGTGCCACCTTACAAGGGTAGTTTGGGAATGGTGTCTAGTGTGGGGCAAGGGAGGTGGAATGTTAAATGCTCTCAAAAGCATGCAATAGATAGACTAATTACCTTTTTCTGCTGTAACAGAAATGTAATCTATCAATACATGACAAAGTCAACCTCTCGTAGCATTGAGCATCTGAAATATATTGTTACGAGTCTAGTAAAATCCACTGCAGTCACAGTCGATAATTACAAATAACTGCTGTGAAGCTTCAGAGAAAAGAGAGCAACCAGAGTGTCTGAATACCATAAAGCCAGTTCTAAAGTGCTGTAATCACTAGCACTGCTGTCTGAGCTACGGAACTATGAAGAAATGTGTCTAAACCTCAAAGAGTCAGCAAATGTTGTCTAACAAACAGATGGCACTAAATGAGCTCAATTTTGAGCAGGTGTGTAGTTATGGGTTTAAGCCAAAGGATGGAGTAGTATTTGTAGATCTGATTTTTCAGTGTTCATTTCTATGGTGTTATGAGACTATGCTGGAAACGGTAATATACATCATTACCATAAAATTGTTTTGCACTTCTGGATTTCAAGCTGAAATCAATCACTGTTTCTCACTTGCCTTTACAAATGGGATTCCTTTCTATTAGACCTTTACTGGTACATGTTTTGGCAAGTTATGAACCTGAATAAATCTACTTTCCTCCATATCTGAATAGATCTGTTTATCTCCATCTTGTGACTGATACCAGTAGTTCATACATACTTACAAATTAACAGAGAGGAAGGCAAAGACAGTGTGCAGGGAAATAAATTGTGTGGCTACCGATGAGTACCCTGTATCATAACAGTTTACTTTTATTTATACTTTGTTGACCGGGTTAGTTCTACTAGGCCAATGGCCTCTTTTCAGCTGAGTCCTGAGGTGGTATTCATACTAACTTGAGGAAATCCAGTACACTGGGGAACTTCCCCTACTCTTTTTGATGTGTGTTGTGAGATCTCTTAAATCTACTTTAGCTATCACCAACTCAGCCAGATGGAGCCTCGTCTTAATGGCTCATCCAAAGGATGGCACACTCAGGAGTGCAGCACTCTGCAGTGTCAATACTGGAAAATTATTCCACCTACCTGGTGTTGGAACCGAACCCACAACCTTCTGCAGCAAAGGTGAGTGTACTACCCTTTGCACTACTGAGACAGCCAAGGCTAGATAATTCTTTATATATTCTTTTGTGTTATTTGGGGGAAACAAAAGGTTAAACAATATGCACTGTACTTTGGAAGTTCCAGGATACAATTATTGCATGAGCACAAGCGTTTGAAAAGCATTACCAGTGTTCTGAGCATAGAAATAGTAGCTGGTGAAAGAAAAAATTAAAATATGTTTAATCTGACCCATTGTAGTTATCTTGTATGTAGCTAATCCCTCCCCTATGCGATGTCTTCTGCCACAAACTCACTATTCTTTCAGTAAAAGTTTCCCAGTATCATTTCTAAAGGGGGGAGGGTCCACTGTGTTACTCAGCCTTCACCCTCTTAATCTAAGTGCAACACTAATTATATTTCTTATGATTGACAATATTTGCAAATAACTGTATTTTCTGTTCTTTTTTCTTAATTTTGTCAAGCTAATATTGAAATTCTTGTTTAAAATGCTGAAATACATGCTCATAGCATCAGATCCTACTGGGGCTAGGTCTCTGGAGAGTGGTATGTCCATCTGCAATGACAGACTATTCAGTTATTTTAATGTAATAGATATCAGGATACAAATATTTTACACAGAAATGTGTTATCCCTCTTGCATGCAAACATCTGTATGAATCTTTTTTTTGTAATAGTGAGTCATCGGGCCTTCTTGAACTTGTATATAAGAAGGCAATCTGGTGACTCCTTGACTAACAAAGTATGTGAATGTGGCATGTGACATCTTAATAAATTTTTATTGGTAAACTGTAAAGATTTATATATCGTAGCAATAACTGATGATGTGGGTGTGGTATATTGAAGATTTACCCCTGGTTGGTGTGGTTTAATTATGAAGGCGAAGCCTGAATGATTAAACAAAGCCAACCGTGTGTAAATCTTCAATATACCACACCACAGAGTCAGTTATTGCTATTATACAACGACATTATTTAAGAAAAAATTGCTTATCTTTCTTAAATAATGCCTTTGTATAATGGCGCCGTGGTGGTGTTCTGCGTTGTTTCCTGATTCTGTACTTTGATGATATGCAGCTATATATGGGACTTGTGCTCCCAGGCTTACACAGTACATCACTAGTTAAGCAAGCAAGCAACAGATAAAGGATGATCTCCATTACTATTTGTTTTTTTTTTAAAGAAAAAAAAAGTGTAACTTCCTGACAGTTTAGAGGTACGAGAGAGATGGGAAAGTACAAGGAAAATCAGGTATGTTTTAGTTTACAGAACATACCTGATTTTCTTTGTATTTTCTGTGGACTCATACGTACCTCTCGATCTTTTATTTAAAAAATGTAAATGTCACAGAAGAAATGTAGGATGTCATTATGAAAATACATAAAATGTGCTAAAATAAAGGCTTGAACAGAGTGATGGTAATCATATATGTGTAATGCCAACTGTAGAAGTGCACGTGCCCTTACTTTTGTGTGACTTAGGGAAAGCAGTGCTCTATACAACGACAAGACTGGAGTTTCATATATTGGTAGTCTTGCTCAGAATATGTCTCTGTAAGGTAATTTTTGCTTTAAAACTTGGGACGAGGAAGGTACCCATAGGTTTTACATTATCTACACCTTTATTTGTAGACATTAAGTAGATTAAATAAGTATGCTATTTTAATTGTAGTTGCATGGGCTACGAATATTACCTAAGTGTTTAATGTTACTGTTCTCATGTTTGTAAGCAGTAAAAAAAAGGTCTGGCTGCTTAATTAATTAATTAATTAATTCATTCATTTATATTTGTTGATTGGGAAAGTCCACTGAGTCAGAAACCCATTTTCAGTGGAGGCCCAGGGAGAAAAGCTCCACTATAAATTTAGTTTACACAGAGCTGCAAATTACAGTTTACAGAGAGTTGCAAATTATAATTTTACAGCAAAGAGAACATACATCGTTTAGGTACATACAATCTAAATAATTTTATACAGTTGAGAAAATGACAAAGTTTGGATAAAACATAACAAACCATAATAACATTGCATACGTTAGTAATATAGAACTGCGGTGGTGGTGCTGCGGTAGCGCTGCCGCCTCACAGTAAGACTTTGTCCTGTTCGATTCTCAGCTAGAGAGTCTTCTGCGTGGAGACATGCGTGAATGGGCATACCTTCGTTGAAGGTTGTACGTCAGGGCCGGCAATTTGGCACGTAAAAATCTACTGCCAATCATTAGCGGACCGGAGTTCCGCTGTGGCGACCCCTTTCGGGAAAAGCCAAAAGACACAACATTAGTAATATAGAGTTTTTTTTTTTTTGGAGAGAGGGTAAGAGAGTAGAATGGCTACATAAAGTGGCTACATATGCTATACGGCATTGATTAAAAGATGGGAAGGAAGAGACTTAAGTGGAAACAGCAGGGCACCAAGAAGGCTCTAAGGAGGCCTATTAATTTGGGGACAGAGGCAAGTTTGGTTTTTGAGAAAGTGGTTTCTTAAACTATTTTTGAATGTGTTCAAAGAATCAAGAAGTGTAATAGAGGAAGTAGGTCATTCCAAAGTTTTGCAATGACATAAGAATATAAACTTTGTCCTGATCTCTTGTTGGGTTTGGAGACTCAAAGGAGTTGTTTGTTAGAGGATCTTAAGTCTCTGGAGGGGGTGTAGGTTTTTATGATATCTGCAAGTGTAGGGCAGTTGTCAGGGTGGAATGTCAATTTATGAGCAATAGTGAGTTGGGTGTACTGAAGGTAATGGGAGAAGTCCAGCCAGTTTAGTGTTTGAGTGGCTTGGCAGTGGTGTGTTTGGTTAGTTAGACCATGGGCAAATTTGGCTATTTTGTAGTAGCATGACTGCAGTTTAGTACTTAGGGATGTGTGGAGATTTGTGAAAATTGGGGAGCCATAGGGAAGGGAGGGGAGTAGGAGAGAGTTTGCTAGTTTATTTTTGTGGGGGAAGCTATATAGGTCATTTGCCTGTAAAGTTTACCTAATTTAAAATAAGTTTTTTTTATTGCATTGAGTATGTGCTGTTCAAATGAGAGTTTATTATCTATGGTACTACCCAGAAGTTTTGCAGAGGACACAATTTCAATTTTAGTCATGTTTTGGGAAAAGATTTTAAAATCTTGAGGTACTGGCTTGAGAGAGAAGACTAGTAATTTGTTTTTTTTTTTAGGATTCAAACGTAATTGTGCCTCGGTGAGCCATGATTCTACTGATGTGAAATCATTTTGTGTAATTTTACGAAGCTTTGGGAAATTGTTAGAAGAGGATATGATAGTTGAATCATCCGTGTATTGCATGATTGAGCTCTGAAGAGAGGCTGTGTGGAGACTATTTATAAATATATTGAAAAGCAGTGGTCCAAGAATCAAACCCTGGGGAATCCCTGTATTATTAGTCAGGTAGCCAGATAGAGTATTTTGCCATCTCATAGACTGGTGTCATTTATTTAGGAAATTGTTAAACCATGTAAAGGTGTGGGTGGAGCATCCTAATGATGATAGTTGTTGTAATAACTGGGCATGTGACACTGTGTCGAAACCATTGGATAGGTCGAGTAAGACCACTGATATTATGAGACCAGAGTCCAAAGCTTTATTCACAGTGTCAGTAAAAGAAAGTAGGGCTGTGGTAGTACTGTGAGCTGGGCGAAAGCCATGTTGGGTTGGAGTGAGTAGATTATTGTCAGTTAGGTGTTTAAGTAGTTGAGTTTGTATACACTTTTCTAGTATCTTAGATAAAGGAGACAAAATGGAGATAGGACACTAATTGGATAAATCATTGGTATTACCACCTTTATGAAGTGGAGTTATGATGGACATCTTCCAGAGCTGTGGGACAATGGATTCAGAGATAGATTGCTTACTTAATATGCTAACGGGATATGCTATTGCCTCTACACTGAGTTTAAGGTATTCAGAGGGGAGATTGTCAGCAGAGAGGGAGCATGGTTTAAGTTTAGATAATAGTTTGCATATTAGAGAGGTGAGTACTGTTTGTAAGGAGAATGTGGGAGCTTCAGGAAGATTGTTGGTATTACTTTTGAGTGGACAGTGATTTGCACTGGGATTCACTTAATAGGGATTTGTAGTGTCAATGTTAATGTTTGGGCTGTTGTTTGTTGCTAAAAATCCAATAGTCACATAAGGAGGATACACCAGGACAATCGAAGCCAACCAATATCCGAATAAAAGCTTTATTACAACAAAATAAAGATGAGTGAGCGCTTTCACGTCTCCTGGACGTTTCATCAGACTTCAGTTTGGTTGGCTTCGATTGTCCTGGTGTATCCTCCTTATGTGACTATTGGATTTTTTGCTTCTTTGAAGGGGATACTTTATCCTGATTTGTGTTTATATGCTTTCTCATCTGTTGTTTGTTGCTGGTGAGGGTTGTTTTACAAGTTTAAGAATTGACTTGATAAAGTGGGAGTTAAAAATGTGAGCTGTTTGTTATGGATCCTTATATGGAAAAGGTGAAGGGTTTTGTGGGGTACCTGGATTTAGGAGAGAGGAGATGGATTTCCAGAAATTTTTAGGGTTTTGTTTTTGGCTAGAGAGTTGTTGTGAGAAGAAGGTCTTTTTGTCATTAAGGATAGTTTAGCGGACAGACTTTTATTGTTGGTGTATTCTCGATTTACAATGGGCATGCTGATTGGGCTGACCAATCAGCGTGCTTCTTTTAGAATGTTATTGGCCATTCATTGTATAATAAAGATTACTACATTGTGTTAAACACAAAACTGTATCAAAAACAGAATACTGAAAGAATACTCTAGATTATGATGAAAGTACTGAGTGAAAAGTGATGTTTTTTTTTTTATCCCAAACTCCATTACTAGCATCATACTGTTCTCATTTTTCAGGAACAAACTACAGCACATTTGCTGTTCTGGGGATGCCAGCCGTCCAACAGAACATGCTAGTTAAGTGTTGTTCCCTCTCTTCCCTCTCTGCAAGACAGATGGACCTACATTAGCAATCTTCCAGTATCATAGGCCTGTGCCTTTGAACCCATACCCTCTGAAACTTAGCCAGAAAGTAGGCCAGTGTGAAATGTAGTTATTTGCACCACAGGCCCCAACAGAACCATCAGATTATTGTCTGAAAAGTATAAGATAGAGCGGTAAGAATTGGTATATTCTAAGAGTACTTTTCCTGTTAAAGAGATAACGTAAATGTTAGGATGAGGAAAACTGTTTTACATCAGAGATTAAGAATAACAGAACTATATACAATGTATCATAAGAAAACAGGAAAATCAATCAATAATAATAATAATAATAATAATAATAAAAAGCTCTAGCTAATCTTGTGATAGAGACAGGACTGTACTCAGACTGTATAGCACACTGTGTTACACTCCCAAGAAGTGATCAACTCAAGCACCTCTACACTTGTTTCTGTTGTTGTACCTTTTCACATATTGACTGAAAATACAGTTCAAGTGCTTTGGTTCATAGGTTCATAGGTTCATACTAGGCTATCTGCCCTAGGGCATTTATAAGCCTAGCCAGAATGTGTTTGGCTTTCGCCACCCATTTTAAATTAATTTTGCTATGCCCTTTTTTGAGGTTAGTATACTGTGCCTCTGTCTAACAGTGACACAGAAGTGATACCCGGGGTAAACCTACAATCTCCCATCCACTCATCAAGATTCCTCTTGAAGAGAGTCAATGAGGGACTCTGCCTAACCTGGACTGGGATTTTATTCCAGAGTGAAGGGAGCCTCTGGGTTATGAATCTGTCCCTCCAGCATGTCCTATTTATTTCAGTGCTGAGGTTCAAGTCTCTTGAGTGCGTAGCTCGATGGGATTTGGATTTTCAGAGGTGCAGCATGTCCATTAATTCCGGGTTGGACATGGCTTTATACGTCAGGCACAGATCGCCTCTGAGCAGGCGGTATGCCACTGAGTAGAGCTGGAGTTTCTTTAACCGGGCAGCATATGGCATCTGTTTGAGCCCTTTGATCCTCTTGGTGAGGTACTTTTGGGGTCTTTCCAGTTGCTGCAGGTGTCTAGTAAGGTACATCCCAAAAGGGGCATTGTACTCAATTATGGGCCTGATGAGGGATGAGTAAAGAGGCACAATGACCTCCCCTGATCTAGATGTGAATCCCTTCATGATTAGGTGGGCTATATAAAATGTTTTCTAACCACTTTGGCCATGTGGTTGTCAAATGAGAGATTGCTATCAACTTGGGTCCCCAGGTCCCTAATTACTTCTTCTGTACTTAATGGATTACCACCTATGTGGTAATTTGTGGGCACTTTGTTTTTGCCAAAGGGATGACTATACACTTTTTGGTGTTTAGCTTGAGGCCATGGCTCTGGCACCAGTTGTCTCTTTCTATGAGGCCCTTTTGGAGGATGCTTGTGCCAGCTGGAGAGTCGATTATGGCACCCAGTTTGCAGTCATCTGCGAACTTGGTCAGCCACAGTCCTTCCGTGTTGGCCTGTACCTCTGAGAAATATATACCGAACAAGAGAGGTCCCAGGACTGAGCCTTGTGGGATGCCACTTGTAACTGGTTTGGAGTCTGACATGGCTCCAGCAATTCTAACCATGTGGGTTCTGTCCTTGAGCCAGTTTGCAACCCATCTAGTGACATAGGGGTTTATATTTAAGCTGGTGAGCTTATCTATAATGCCTGAGTGGGGTATTGTATCGAAGGCTTTTACGAGGTCCAGGTAGGCTGTCTGGACCACCTTCCCCTCGTCAATGGCCTTGGTGACTGTTTCAAAGAAATCGACCAGGTTTAAGAGGCAGGATCTGCCCTTAACAAAGCCAAACTGGGTAGGATCCAGTGTCTGTAGGTCCCCAATATCTTTATTTATGAGGTCCATGATGATCCTTTCCATAGCTTTGCAGACCAAGCTAGTCAGGCTTATGAGGCGATAGTTTCCAGGATCCGTTGAGGCACCACCTTTGTGGAGAGGGACCACTGTTGCTGTACGCCACTCTTTGGGTACATATCCTGTAGTAAGGCTGAGATTGAACAGCAGTTTTATGTTTGGGTTTAGCTCTTCTTGGAGTTCATGTAGGATGCAGCCCGGGACACCGTCTGGTCCCATTGTTGCTGTGTTTTTGCTTTGGAGAGGCGGCTCTTACCTGAGCATCTGAGATGTCAGGGGGGCAGCACTCTGCTGGGATAGATAATTGCCCTTTTGGTGGTGGGGGGGGGGGAGAAGTTTGCGCTGAACCTGTCAGTTAGGATGTTGGCAATGTCTGTGGGTTTGGTGTATTTTTTGTCATTTTGGACTAATTCTGAGCATATCTGGGAATTCCCACCCAGGTTCCTAACATAACTAAAGAAAGCCTTGTGATTATCCTTAGTGTCCTGTGCAATTTTTCTCTCGAAGCTGGCCTTAGGCGATTTTATGAGTGCCCGTAGTTTTTTGCTAATACTGATCAGAGATGCCTTCCTTTTTGGGATTTTGCTCTATCATGTAGTAGCTTCCTCCTTCTATTGTATAGTTTGTTTATGGCTGAGGTCCACCAGACAGGGCGTCTGCCTTTGGAGGATTGGGTCTTGGTTTTATTTGGGATTGCATGATCCATGCATTCCTGAAGGTGTTCATAGAATGCGTTTATAAAGGATTCTGCGGTCTGGGCCGTATTTTCCACAGGCCCGGGGGCTTTGAAGGATTCCACCTCGGTTTTGAGGAGTGTGAAATTTGCTTTAGAGAAGTTTTCACTGTGGTTTTCTGGGCAGGGGTGGGGTCGGGATGTGAATATCCAGTGAGATTAGTTTATGGTCTGATCTTACCAGTGAGAGATACACTTCTGGTCTGGAGCATAGAGTCCCCATGTTGGTGATGATCAGGTCCAGTATGTTTTCCCCTCTTGTGGGAGTGGTAACAAGTTGTTCCATAGCATTTGAGTTTATAAATTCTAGGAACCTTTGGGCTAGGGTGTTGGAGCTAGAGTAATGCTCCCAGTCTATGTTTGGGTAGTTGAAGTCGCCCAATATAATGGTGTTTGAAGAGACCTTCATATTTTCCAGTGTTCTCAGGAAGGCCAAGTGGGGTTCCTGGGTTTGGGAGGGTGGTCTGTAGCAGGCTATAAACTGGAAGGCAGTTTTACCCACTGTTAGTTGCACATGGATAGTCTCTGATGCTTCGTGCTGTGCCACCAACCTGGAGGAGTGGGTATCTTTGACGAATATTGATACTCCCCCTCCTTTTGTGGTTCGGTCCAAGTTTTGGGGCCGAAAAACTCTTTGGCTGAAATCAATTGCATGACTGTTTTAGCTTCCACTGTGATTCTACTTTTTTCGTCAAAATTCATTTTATCAAAGCTTATTAAAAACAGTAATATTTATAGGAGGGCATAAACTGAGATTAACATAAAAAATACATAATGACAGAAAAATAAACTATTTAAAATAACTACAACTGAGTACACAATAACAGAGCAAAGCAAAAATATTTAAAATATTTGGAACTGAACTACTTATAAGGGCATAGATAAAATGCAACTTGAAAAATAAGTCATGGAATATAGAAAAGGTCCAATATGTTACAAAAGTATAACTGCTAAGTGTAAGTTGTTGGAAATGTACCACTTTCTGCATACTGAAATGTTTTGCCGTGTGACAGAAGATTTGACTAAATTCTAAGCAACAGTATAGAAAAGGATGATTTAATATAGTCTGCACAGATACAGTAACATGAACAAACAAGATACACCATCCACAAACTTATAATGTTGTATAGCACTTACTAAAGTCACCAGAAAACTTTAAAATTTTAACTGAGACACACTGTATTAGATTTCTACTGCCAGTGTTGTATTGTTTGATTGATCTTTAGTGACTCAAAATAGAATTTCAGGTAGTTTCTTATAATGACAGTACTATGTATCGTTCAACATCAATAAACCTCTCTTTTTGAAAGCATCGGGGGAAATGTGTAAATTACCTTTGAAGATGAAAATGTTTTGACACAACAGCTAAAAATTGTATGCAATACAGGCTCTTATAATCAAACCAAAATGCCAACGTTTAGTTAGGTTCTGGAAAATGCCTGAGCAGGTTTGCATGTGTTTTTCGGGAGGCAAACACCGGTGCCACTGAGACACCAGAACTCTGATCATCTCAGTACAAGCATTAACACTAAGGAAACTTAAAAAAAGCAGCACAGACTCCATGAAAGAAACAGAATGAAAATTTGCCTTTTGCTGGTATTATTTTCTTGTTGTTATGAGTCTGCTGTTGACAAAGATATTACCTGTACTGGTTGCCAGGTCATCAAATGAGTGGTAAACAGGAATGCATGCTACAAACCAGCTGAGAACACTTGGAGAAATAGGAGGAGAAGCAGGCAGTGTTGGCTGTGGACGCACACATTTTTGGAAACAGTCTTTAGCAATGGCGTGAAACTGGGTGCTGTGCATGGGACACTACTCTCTGGGACTGAGTTTGGACTTCCTAGGAGCAAGATAAAGAGAGAAGGAAATCTTTAGGAGAGCAGATGTAATGGAGCAATTGCTACAATAAAAAGTGAAAGGAACCAAAAAGTGTGTGTGTGTGTGTGTGTGTGTGTGTGCGCGTGTGCCTGTGCGTGTGTGTGTGCGTGTATGCATCATCATTTGCAGCTTTTGCAGGACTCTGCAATTTCTGAAAATGAACCTGATTTGAAAGTATATCATTGTCTTCCTCCCATCCTTCAGTGCAGAAATGAAAGTGAATCATTTACAACTAAAAGTTAGTGGAAAAGGTAGGATTACAATTTTGGATCACGGTTGCAGCAGTCTACAAAAGGTTTAGCTATCTTTTACTTCAGTGACTGGCTAATAGCCACCAAGGGTCGTGGAAGTATCTTTCTTCCTTTTTTCACCCAAACATGTAGCATAATGTTTAGCAAGTGAGCAGAATGCGTGTTGCTACTGTAAATTGAAACACTGTAAAATCTAAAATACAAGACTTTATAGTGCTTGTTGACTGCAGGGGATCATAAACTATGGATTTATGATTTAGAAAATGATCAGTGTGGAAAACTGTCATTTCCCTATAGTACAAGTTTGTAAGATCTAAACAAAGTGACTCTCCTACAGAGAGGACCATACAGCATGTGATGCCACACTTCCAGCAAGTAATTCATTTGAGCACCAGTTTAAGTGTTTTTGTTGTATAATTTCACGTATTATTCGTCGGATTAAAAAAAATCCTTGAAGAAGGTTTGGAAAAGAATGGTTGTATGTCTGTGTTGACTTCCACAGCGATTCTGCTCTTCTGTATTAGTCAAATTTAATTTTTTTTTTTTTTGTCTTTTGGCTTTTTTTGGGGTTTGGTGTCGCAATTTTATGAAAAAATAAATAGTAATATTGCTAGAAGAACATAACTTGAGATTAACCCCAAAAAAGACAATAACAGAACAGAAGAAAATTGAATTACATATATGTAATGTAATTAAAAAAGGGATGACAAATACAAAATGTGCAGTGTGTTGTGAAAATGAAACAGTCAAGTGTGGGTTGTAGTTCCTTCTTGATGAAATGTCTTGGTTAAGCCTTATGACAGAAGATTTGACTATTCCTGGTAACTGCATGTTAAAGGTTACCACAATAAAATGGAAAAAGGAACAAGATACACCATCTATAAAACTCATGGTGTTTGTTAAAGTCACCATAAAACTATAAAGTTTGATGCAATAAACAATTCTCAGGTTTCTATTGTTTTGACTGTTTTGTAGTGTTTGACTGACCTCTAGTGGCTAGAAGCAGAGTTTCATGTAGTTTCTTTTAACCCTGAATATGAAATTACTTTGTCATAACAGAAAAAAAGCATTGTGTGTAGGTTGTTACAGTGCATTCAGATAAAAAGAAAAAAAAAATTACATAGAAAAGTTCAAGGAGGTTATGGAAAATGTGTGATTTAACAGGTTTTCAAGTGTTTTTTTTCAGGAGGTGAACACTGGTGCCAGTTGAAAACATGTACCAGAGCTTTCTATATCTGAGACTAGGGAAGCAGGGCACGAACATCACAGAGCAGTGAGTAGAACTACCTTGTTCATATAACACAGGTCTGCGTTAGCTAACATAAATGACATGACTCATAATGTGAGACAGTGATCATGTCTGGTTTAGCTTTCTACAGAATTTCCAGGAGAGGTTGTTAAGTTTAAAGATTTTTTTTTTTTCAAACCTTTACACTTTTAAATTTTGCATTACTGTATATGGCTGCTTGCTGCAGGATTGTACTGGGCACTGTATAGATGCTGGTGTTGGGATCTAGGTGATTTGGTCACAGAGACTAATGTGTTGCACTACTTTCCTCCCTAAATTTTGATTTAGTCTGACCCTTTGCTGAGTAGAGTTCCCCCTGGCACACTGTATGTTATTCACCATCATGGGATACATCTCATCTACTGATTGAGGCTAGTTACCCCCCTTTTCTTGAGAGTGTATATCATCAGTGCCAGCTTTTTGTACACTGGGGTTCAGATAGCTGCTTTTCTTAATGTGATCTGACACTATCTCTAGTTCTCAAGTTCTCTAGTTATTTTTATTTCTCCATTCATGTATTAAATCAGAGTAGCTATCTATGGTACACTTCACAAATATCCATACTTCAATACAAATAGTGTAGTCTCTGCACTTCCCTATAAACTAATTGTCTGCTTTCTGGCGTTTCCTTGTCTGTCTATGCACTCCTGCAAATAACTCCTCAAAACACTTGACATTATGGAAGACCAGACTGCTTGTTTCCCCTTCTGTTGTCAGACGTGTAGCACTTGGCACCCTCAGGTGGTGTAGAAATGATCTAATGCTCACCGATAATGAGCTCATATTCAACATGAATGACTCTCTGTGTGAGACATACAGATAATTCATCTGGAGGCATTCCTCTCACATAAAAGCATGCATGGTGAATATCTCACATGGTGAACAACTTTCATAGCAAAATCACATTTAAATGTTATATTCTGAAGCCATAAAAATTCTGTACCAAAAGCCATCTAGGACTAGAAAAAATTCTCAGCAGAAATACACCGTATTATCTCCCCCATACACGTCTTCACCGGTAAGTCACCAATAGTCTGTTGTGAAAATGAAACAGTCAAGTGTGGGTTGTAGTTCCTTCTTGATGAAATGTCTTGATTAAGCCTTATGACAGAAGATTTGACTATTCCTGGTAACTGCACGTTAAAGGTTACCACAATAAAATGATAAAAGGAACAAGATACACCATCTATAAAACTCATGGTGTTTGTTAAAGTCACCATAAAACTATAAAGTTTGATGCAATAAAACAATTCTCAGGTTTCTATTGTTTTGACTGTTTTGTAGTGTTTGACTGACCTCTAGTGGCTAGAAGCAGAGTTTCAGGTAGTTTCTTTTAACCCTGAATATGAAATTACTTTGTCATAACAGAAAAAAAGCATTGTGTGTAGGTTGTTACAGTGCATTCAGATAAAAAAGAAAAAAAAAATTACATAGAAAAGTTCAAGGAGGTTATGGAAAATGTGTGATTTAACAGGTTTTCAAGTGTTTTTTTTCAGGAGGTGAACACTGGTGCCAGCTGAAAACATGTACCAGAGCTTTCTATATCTGAGACTAGGGAAGCAGGGCACACACATCACAGAGCAGTGAGTAGAACTACCTTGTTCATATAACACAGGTCTGCGTCAGCTAACATAAATGACATGACTCATAATGTGAGACAGTGATCATGTCTGGTTTAGCTTTCTACAGAATTTCCAGGAGAGGTTGTTAAGTTTAAAGATGTTTTTTTTTTTCCAAACCTTTACACTTTTAAATTTTGCATTACTGCATATGGCTGCTTGCTGCAGGATTGTACTGGGCACTGTATAGATGCTGGTGTTGGGATCTAGGTGATTTGGTCACAGAGACTAAGGTGTTGCACTACTTTCCTCCCAAAACTTTGATTTAGTCTGACCCTTTGCTGAGTAGAGTTCCCCCTGGCACACTGTATGTTATTCACCATCATGGGATACATCTCATCTACTGATTGAGGCTAGTTACCCCCCTTTTCTTGAGAGTGTATATCATCAGTGCCAGCTTTTTGTACACTGGGGTTCAGATAGCTGCTTTTCTTAATGTGATCTGACACTATCTCTAGTTCTCAAGTTCTCTAGTTATTTTTATTTCTCCATTCATGTATTAAATCAGAGTAGCTATCTATGGTACACTTCACAAATATCCATACTTCAATACAAATAGTGTAGTCTCTGCACTTCCCTATAAACTAATTGTCTGCTTTATGGCGTTTCCTTGTCTGTCTATGCACTCCTGCAAATAACTCCTCAAAACACTTGACATTATGGAAGACCAGACTGCTTGTTTCCCCTTCTGTTGTCAGGCGTTTAGCACTTGGCACCCTCAGGTGGTGTAGAAATGATCTAATGCTCACTGATAATGAGCTCATATTCAACATGAATGACTCTCTGTGTGAGACACACAAATAAGTCATCTGGAGGCATTCCTCTCACATAAAAGCATGCATGGTGAATATCTCACATGGTGAACAACTTTCATAGCAAAATCACATTTAAATGTTATATTCTGAAGCCATAAAAATTCTGTACCAAAAGCCATCTAGGACTAGAAAAAATTCTCAGCAGAAATACACCGTATTATCTCCCCCATACACATCTTCACCGGTAAGTCACCAATAGTCAGATTACTTCCAGTCTGTTGCATTTACTATTAAGAATATCTTAGTGATTGGCAACTCTCTCATTAGGTATACACTCACAAGAGTGGACAAGGATAAGGTTACTGTCAGATGTCCAAGTGCCAGGATGTCTGATGTTACAAGGGCTCTGAGGACCATTTTTTCTGGGCCAATATATCTACAACATGGTGGTGGGTCAAATGAGAGTGTATAATTTAGGGCACAAAACCCTGAGGGTCATGCAGAGAGACAAGTCAGACCTTTTTCACATATATGACAAATGCCTGTGAGACTCTGTTTCTGGGTGGACTCCTTCCTTCACCAAGACTGATGCCTAAGCAGAATAAAATGATAACTGGCTTCTCCAACTGACTGGGTAGTTGGTGTCATTCTAGTGGGATTCAATGTGTGTCAGCATGGAATCAGATGAGATGATTAACAGTCGGACTTGCTTCACAAGTGATGGTCTGTACCTCTCTTTTCAAGACTTCGGTAGACTTGATAAAGCCTTGGTGTGCCTCATAGTGCAATTTGTAGTCAGAGTTGAGATAATGGACATTGCAGTGTAGCAAACATATCAAACTTCATATTGGGCCAAATTAAAGAGGTTCTTCTCAGTACCAGATGTCTCATCAACAAATGGCCTGATCCTTTGACGCTCTTGCATCCTGAGCACATTTTTGCAAGTACTCTCGCCATACCTGGGGTTTGTGCATACCATGCCTTCAGGTGTGATGGTAATTGTAGCAATGTCTCCATATTTGTCAAAGTGAATCACCACCAGGCAGACTTCCAGAGACCATCAAACGAAACTCATAGAGCTGCAGATCAGCCTAAGCAAGACAAACTGCCAACTTGTAGCCTGCTATGGGACACCTGACATGTCTCCTAATGATTAGGTTACATTCCTATAAGTATTCAAAGAATTCCCTATTAACAAGCATCCCATTATTTGAGGGACTTCAAGTATCCTCCAATTAACTGGAGCACCTCCACCTCCAACATAGGGTATGCTAAAAAGTTCTTTGATGTAATGAATAAAAACTCCCTGCAGAGGTAGTTAGACCTGGCAGAGGACACAACATTCTAGAGCTAGTCCTCGCAAATATAGCTTCTGCATGGACTATTTCTCTAGTGTCTCTCTATCTCCAGTTAAATTGGTCCACAAACTTGTGACATTCACTTTCAAAATCTCCAAAGTGCCTGAAATCAGTCTTTTAATGTGATGATTTTGTATGGGGAAATATCCTATAATTCTATGACAAAATCTCATCAACATACTAGCTAACCTATGTAGTGTAAGTTTTACTCCTGGAATATCTATTCCGAATCCAGAAATCCCAGAAGCTCTTGCACTCACTATTATCACCAAGGAACATTTTCTTCTGATACTATTATAGGCTAAAATACTTCTTTAAAGGGACCTGACAATATACCTGGATGTTTAATAAATAGTGCTAAATATGCCTTCACTGATCCTCTCCACAAAATGTTTACTCTAAGCTTCATTACAGGATTTGTTACCACCTTGGTACTGATGCCCCTTCCCAAGAGTGGCCTCACCACAGACCTTGACAATTATAGCCCCTTCAGCCTGATGAGCCTGATCTGGAAAGTTATGGATTGTATTGTAACTGAGCTCATCAATTATGATATCAAAAATCTTAGTAGGGTCAACCCCCAACAATATGCTTTATAAAAGGGAGATCCTGCCAATTAATTTAACAACTCTGAGAGGGTCACTAAGGCTGTAGATACTGGTCATTCTGTACACACAGTGTATCTTTATTTGCCCAAATAATTTAACATTATGCCCAATGCAGACATACTAAGAAAGCTGAATGCTGTAAAAATAGATCCTTATGTGGTAAGCTGAGTAGCAAACAGGGTAAAAGATATAAACCATATAGTTCATGTGTCAGATGCTTCATCTGAGGGCAAGAAGGAAACAATAGGAGTTCTTCCTCTGGGTTGGAACCTCTTCTTTTCAGCATTTTTTTCTCTTATCTCCAGACCATGAAACATGACCTCTGGTTAACTAAGTTTGCAGATAATTGCAAATTGATTGTTATTGTCAAAACCCCGGCTGGCACCTGTACCCTTCAGAAATAACTTATCCTAGTAAATATGGGCACAGATGACATGCAAAAAGGTGTAGCATTTGGCAAACAGCCCCCCACCCTCAGCATATAGTATAGACAATGCCCCACTGCAACATGAAAATGTAGTCATGGACCTTGCAGCCTGGGTTGACAATTTTCTCTTCTTCGATTATCATGTAGCAGCTGTAGTCAGGAAAATCTATATATTTATCATAACTGATAGCCAAATACATACCATCCAGATCTAAAGAAGCCATTGTTAGTAATTATTAGACCGGTTATTGAATACAGCGCCCCCTTCAGGATGTATCATACTAGACATACTGAGCAATAAGAGAAGCCCTAAAGGTTGCTAATCAAGAAGATTAAGGGCTTAAAGACCCTGAACTACCAAGGGAGGCTTGAAGCTCCATCTCTTCACTCAGTATCTTATAGACCATAGATGGGTGGTCTGTGTCTCACCTACTGTGCCATTAGAGACCCTGCTGTGCTTGATCTTCTGCATCTCCAAAGGTCTATTAGCTTCAAAAACACCAAATTCAGAGGTCTAAATCTTCAACAACAAATAAACAGAATGAATTGGCGAGACAGATTCATTACATAGTGCCTCCCCAACCCTGTAATAAACCCCTCCTGCAGGTTAAGCAGTGTGATACATTATCCTTCAAACAGAACCTGGAAAACCGGATTGGATTGGTACCCACAAGTTTACCCTGGTACTAACTGGCTTAGCCCTCCCTGAGAAAGTGGGTACAGCCAGAAGATGAATATTTTCAAGGCATTAATGGTTGTGAGACTAAATTGTCTTCTACCTCCTACCAATACTATGAAATACACTAGGTTTACAAAAATATTTTGCAGGTCTCTACCAGACAATGCAGTGCTAAACACGCATGTTTTCTTGTATCACTGTAGTGCACATGAACATTATTTGCCTTTATTCTCTGCTTTTTTTTTTTGGGGGGGGGGGGGCAGCCTTTAGTTGCTCAGATACCTGACTAAGAAATCTTACATCATGGACCACTCTGCAGTGGGTAACATCTGAGCTCTCCATCCATGCAGCTCTTTCACTGTAATTTTTCTATAGATCTTTAGCTCCCACAACCAGAACATGTGTACCACTTCTGTGGTTTTACTGCACCTTGTCTGGAGGGTACTTGCAGCTTCATATTCCCTCATTTGTCTGGTCACTTGTGCAGTTCAGATTTCAGTCCTAGCCTGCTTCATTTGGAAAGTCTTCTTGCTTAGTGCTTAGTAAACACAAGCCTTCAAAATGTTCCTGAGGCATCATATTAGCAGATGAGACCCACATAAAAGCCTGGAGGAAAGATTATGCCATTGAGGCTTGCTGCAGGTACAAATGCTTTATTCTGGGCATGTACTGTTGTCAAAGAGAGAGAGAACCTTAACTGTTACCTAGAGGCACACAAGATGGAGGCTGTGGAGAGTGAAATGTAAAACGATCAGCAGTAGGGTCTCTCACATGACTCCAGGCAAGGTCAGATAGAAGAGGAAAGGTAAGGACCAGGACCCAAGGCTGTAGCCAGAGCCTCTTGCCAGTAACAAAGTCCATCAGTTCAAATGCTGCCCTGCTCATACTGTCACTGAGATCCACATTTCATTGGGGCCAAGCACTTACTCATTGTCTCCTGATAATGAGAAGAGAATGTGGAGAAGCACCACCCTGGTACCCATTAGTGTAAACAAAACCCAAAGGTCAGCCACTGCCCAGTTTGTTTAGCACACAGACAGATGTCCATCTTGTATGGAGTGGTCCTTGAGTTTCTGGCTCAGGGAGGGGTCTACTTTCACCTCCCAGCAGAGATTGACAGAAGGCCCCACAAGAACCTCTTCTGCCTTCCAGGCCTTTAGCCATGTCCACCATCTTGCATTTGAACATTTAATGCCTGGTGGAACATGACTAAGTAGGAAGAGGGAGTGCACAATCTGTGAGCATCAGGTGATTTCAGTGCAGGCTCTGTGCAGACCTCCTTTCTCCTAGTGCTAATGCTGGTGAGCATGACTGCTTGCACTAGGTGATTTTTATTTGCTTCCAAGCATGTTGCCACAATAAAGTCTATGTTTAGGGCACAAAGAAAGATACGTTCTGGGCCATTTCGCCATGGGGTTTGCCCTCAAGGATCTAATCAGAACAAGAACACTCATCCATCTACCTACTTAACTGGATAAACTAAATGGAACTTCAACAAGGTGTCTTTATTCCTCCCACAGGGAGGGTATTAGAGTGAGAATCTCCTATATCTGCTAACTAAAGTGATTTTAACTGGACTAATCATTTGTAGTCTGTCTCTTGTATGTCATTTGTCCATATTTTTGTTGCTGTTCTACCATTCTTCTTTCTTTGTCTTTTCAGCAGGTTTAATGCCCAGTTAAACTTCTATTTCCTGCAGTCCTCTGTTATTTTTGTCTAAATATTTCAGCAGGGAAGCACTTATTTTGAAAATCTCAGAGTCCATTCGGTTAATTTTTCTAAGGTGACTGAAGTGTTTCCCCTTCAATTGCTGTCACCATCTGCTTTTTATACCTCCGCTCCACAACACTGTTTCCAGTCTCCTTCTAAGTCTTCATTGCTAATCTCCCTTTTATGTCATCATTTCTTTTCTTAGTTGTTGACCTTCTGGACATCAGATACTTCAGCTTTCAATTTCTATTAACAGTTTGCAGTAGTTTTCAAGCTGTTGTTGTTTAAACTGTTCTCTGCACAGAGCTCTGTTTTTTTAGCTGCATACACTACCACCATCATCCTGGATTATGAAAGACATCCTTCTTCTCGGTAGCTATCATATCTCTTAGTTCAAGTGAAAATTGCAACTTGAGGTCCGTATAAAGAACCATATCTGTTTTTAAACAAAAATTACATTTCCCTTAGGACGACCCCTTATTTGATGCCCAAAGTGGTTTCACAGCTATTGCTTAGTCAATCCACACTTCGGCTTTTCTTTTAGGTGGAAATACCCCCTTTTTGTTCATCATCACATTCAATGTTACTTGAGGCAGGTACATGAGTTCAGGACGTCAGAATAGCAGTCTGTCCCATATTCTTCCTGCAGAGATGGCTGCCAGTTTTTCAAATGATCCCCTCAAAGTGGATTGCCAACTGCAATTCCTTCTGCTGATGAGTGTCCTTTGCAAATGCAGTCAAGGCTCATTCAACCATGGGGATAGCTGCTTCTGGTTATGGTTTCAAGAATGTGTTCATTGCAAATGTCTGTACCATGGCCAGTTGATCTTAAGTATGTGTCTTTATCAAGTACTGCTGCTGGGATCGCCATTCCAAAGGTGGAGCTCCCTTTGGCTCCTGTCTGCTTTAGGAATTGATCTTCTCTACGTTCATTCATTTGACCGTCTGACTACTGCCTGCTCTGGGAGATTATTATTGTGTGTTTGCGTGGGATTCTTTCCAGCTGTTACATACTGCAAATATTGCTAGAAATAAAATACAATAATTACAACTATTGTAGCAGCCAATTGTCAGAGGGGTCTTCTGCAGTAAGTACTTATTTACCTACCAGCTGTCCCCACTTTGACTGGGTAGCTGCTCCTTCTGCTTTGGGTTTGTGCTTGTTTCAGGGGACAGCAATTGTAGAATGATGAGACGAGCCCACTTATCTGACCTTGTACAAAGAAGCCATATACTCACAAAACTGCAGGCACAGGACATTTTGAGACTAAAGAATTTTCATGAGAAGGGTATCAAGAAGCTCCCTGCCATCTTGAAGACTGGCTGGCAAGAAGTATTCTCATATTTATTATTTTTTAAGCATAATCTATTATCTGGATGGCTGTAAGTAATTCACCACCACCGCAGTATAATGTCATCAATTAAGTTAAATTACACTGATAGGACTTGAGGTCAGAATAAAGAGATCGGGGGGGGGGGGGCGTGGCCAAGGATGAACACAGGATAGCAGCAGATTTCTTCAGCTCCACCAATTTCATTACACTGACAGGAATTAATTACTTAAAAAATTAATTTTTGAAGTAATTTTCTTTCTAAATACGTTTGTTTTATATAGTTCTTGAACTATATCTAAAAAAGAAAGGAAATCTTAACAATATTCCTGTCAGAAATCACTGTGGAAATTTTCCTGTCAGTTTATCAGTCTGAAATGAGTTCCAGTAAGACAAATTCTCAAGACTCCAGCATCAAGAAAGAACTTCAGTCTCTGATAATTATAATCCAGCAACTTACTGATAAAATGGATAAAATGGATACTAAAATAGACACCTTCATAGAAAAACTACAAAACAAATAGACCTGTTACATACAGACCTGCAACAACAGAAGAACCAGATGACAGGCATAAAAGAAGCTGTGAATGACATGGAAAATAGAATCCAAGAAGAGGAAATTAACATTGAGTTTCTGCTGAAACAAAATACACATTTACAAACAAAGCTGGATGACCTGGAAAATAGATCTAGGCTAATAACATTAGGATTTTTGGACTGCCAGAAAATATTGAAGGTAACAATATTACTTCTTTTTAACAACTTGGCTCCTAAAACTTTAGACTTACCAGAAGCATTCTCTTTTGGTATCGAAAGAGCACATAGATCTATAGCTAATACTAACTCTAACAAAAATATCCTAGATCAGTTATAGTTAGATTTCTATCATCTTTTGATAAAGAGATGGTTCTTAAATCTGCTTGGGCTAAAGCTCCTGTTAAGATTAATGAGACAACTGTGCATTTTGACAATGACTATTCTTCCATGGTAATAGCTAAAAGAAAAGTTTTTCTGCCACTAATAAGGGAGCTTAAAAAGCACAGTTTAAAACATACCTTCTGTTTCCTGCCAAGCTTAAAATCTTCCTTCCTGATGGTCCTAAGGTTTTGATGATTTAGACTCTGCTTTACTGTTTGTCAAAGAAAAAGGGTTTTGGATAAAATAGAAGAAATGGAATGGGCTAGTTCTTCATTAAAGAGATTGGCAACTGAAGCTTCGTGGAAGACTTCAGAGAAGAAGAAGAGACTAAAAAACAAATGATTTGTTATATGTTTTTTTTCTCTCTCATCATTTTAGTTCATTATTAATCTTTTTGAATATAGTTCCTGCATTTCCAGAAAGCCACAAATATTTTGGAAAAGATTTAATCAAAGTTATTCTCTATGTGCAAAGAAATGTTTTGTTTCATAACCAGTCAAAATACCTGAAGATTTAATGGCAAGCTGTGATTCAATTTGTTTCTCTTTCTGAAAAAAGTAAGGTTAGTAATTTGATACATTTTTTTATCTTTACCTTTTTTTTTCCTTCTCCTTTTATTATTTTCTTTGTTTAAACAATGACATTCTATTTAGATTATGTAGTGGGTAAAGGGTGGGGGAGGGCAGGGAGAGAACAGTAATGAAAATATCATTAATAGAATAATAACATATTTATTCCTTGTAAAAGTTTTTATAAGTTCTTCAAATGCTATTTCTAATTATACTTTCTTGATTATACTGCTTATGCCTGTTTGTAAATAATCTGTTATGCTTTAACTAATAATAATCAGAACTAAATAAGAGTAAATAATATGTTTTATTTTTAACTCTATTAATATAAACAGTAAGTAACATTCCATTGTATATACTTCTTATAACTTTCTCTTACATTTTTTTATTTCTGCCTCACTCCCTTTTATTTTCTACTCTCTTTTTCTTTTCTTTATTAATATATAGAAATGCTTTTGATTGTGTGGGCACAGTGAATAATAGGATTTGTATGAAAATTGAGTTGGGAGAAGAATGTTGAGTTTTATTGCTTGTTGGTAATTTTGGGCTTAATTTCACTTACATAGAGGATGTAATGATCTGTGGAATACATTGTGAAGGTTTTGTCATGTTTAGATGCATTTACACTGCTAAATGAATGTTTGTCACTAGTTTTTAATAAGTTTCCCGCCAAAATGTTAAGAGAGACAATCTGAGATGTGGGCTGTCTCATGCACAGTGTTCATGAGTTACTTCAGAAGCTTCAGCTCACAGAATTCTCACAGAGAAACTGAAAGCAGTTAGTATAACCTTTGACATAGTTATCACACTGACACACCACAGATTCAGGAAAATACTCTATTCATAAAATATGTCAGTTATAATGTTTTGTTTTATAACCAGTCAAAATATCTGAAGATTTAATGGCAAGCTGTGATTCAATTTGTTTCTCTTTCTGAAAAGAAGTAAGAGGCTGTAATGGTCTGTGGAATACATTGTGAAGGTTTTGTCATGTTTACATGCATTTACACTACTAAATGAATGTTTGTCACTAGTTTTAATAAGTTTCCGCCAAAATGTTAAGAGAGACAATCTGAGATGTGGGCTGTCTCATGCACAGTGTCCATGAACTACTTCAAAAGCTTCAACTCACAGAATTCTCACAGAGAAACTGAAAGCAGTTAGTATAACCTTTGACATAGTTATCACACTGACACACCACAGATTCAGGAAAAATACTCTATTCATAAAATATGCCAGTTATAATGAGTCTAAATGATGTAGTTTCTTGTAGTAAGTAAATGTCTTATTTTAGAAGGCATAGAAAATGAAACATTTATTTAAATGTTTTGAAAATCTACTTAACAGCAGCATAATAATCTGTGTTAAAATTTGTGTTCCAAACATATACTTTACTATAACTCATTTAATTCATCTGATTGACAAGCATAAATAATCTTATAACTCTATTCTGGAAGAAATGTCATGTGATATATTTTAAAGCAGTAGGTTAGCATGATTGTAAAATCTGGTTACTAAAATGTGTTTGCTGTGCATTATTTTGTATAAAGCAGACAGATTTATTCTAGGGACAGCATGTAGGATAGTGCTCAACAAAGACACAACTCAGTGAGATCAGATATATATATATATATATATATGTGTGTGTGTGTGTGTGTGTGTGTGTGTGTGTGTGTGTGTGTGTGTGTGTGTGTGTGTGTGTGTGTATGTATGTGTATGTGTGTGTGTAAGTGTGATGGCTTTTTTTTTATATAATAATGCAAGTGTTTCTGAGAATCTGCATAACTATCCAATATGATTTATAATAATTTCTATGAATACAATATTTTACTCTATTGACAAAATGAATGTTTGCCACAAGTTTTAATAAGTTTCCCACCAAAATGTTAAGGGAGACAATCTGGGATGTGGGCGGTCTCATGCACAGTGTCCATGAACTACTTCAAAAGCTTCAACTCACAGAATTCTCACAGAGAAACTGAAACAGTTAGTATAACCTCTGACCTAGTTATCATACTGACACACCACAGATTTAGGAAAAATACTCTATTCATAAAATGTCAGTTATAATGAGTTTAAATGATGTAGTTTCTTATAGTAAGTAAATGTCTTATTTTAGAAGGCATAGAAAATGAAACATTTATTTAAATGTGTTTGAAAATCTACTTAACAGCAGCATAATAATCTGTGTTAAAAACTTCTGTTCCAAGCATATACTTTATTATAATTCATTTAATTCATCTGATTGACAAGCATAAACAATTTTATAATTCTATTCTGGAAGAAATGTCATGTGATATATTTTAAAGCAGTAAGTTAGCATGATTGTAAAATCTGGTTACTAAAATGTGTTTGCTGTGCATTATTTTCTATAAAGCAGACAGATTTATTCTAGGGACAGCAAGTAGGATAGTGCTCAACAAGGACATAACTCAGTGAGATCAGATATATATATATATATATATATATGTGTGTGTGTGTGTTTGTGTGTGTGTGTGTGTGTGTTTGTGTGTGTATGTGTGTGTGTGTCTGTGTGTATGTGTGTGATGGTTTTTTTTTTTAATAATGCAAGTGTTTCTGAGAATTTGCATAACTATGCAATATGATTTATAATAATTTTTATGAATACAATATTTTACTCTATTGACAATAATGAGTTTAAGTAAATGCTCATATACAAACAATTCAAGATTTTTTTTGGAAGCTGTTAATAGTATTCACATGACAGAAAATAGATGTATCTTAATATATGTAATGTCTGAATCATATTAGCCAAAGTTTTTGATTTAAATGAATGTTAGAACCTAATTTTCTCTCCTCTTGATTTCTAACATCAAGATTATTTGAATGCTATTTGAATACAAGTGTTATATATTACATAGATCTATATAGTAGTATGAACAGTTTAAAAAAAAAAAAAGTTTATTTTAGTTTTTATGATGCTGTTTTACCAAATGTGTAGTTTTGTCTTGATAGATAATTGAATTGAAAACTGTTAACCTCAGTTAAATATAACTAGTATTAAATTGATAAGGTGGTAGCTGAGGTACTGCTGCTTAGGGTAGGGGTTAACTTGAGTAGTAAATACTACTCTAAGTTGGAGTTTTCAACTCAGGCTGGATGCAAGGTTTAATCCTTACATTATTTTCACTTGTTCATTGTTATATGTATATAGTTTTGACATCCACAATATATTTTGTACACTCATTGTCACTACAAACAAAATTGAATCATATACAAAATCCCATAAGAGATTTAATAAATACAGCTATATTTAAAGGTACACCTAAAGAGGAGATGTAACATTATTTATCTTGTTATTTGTTATTTCGATCATAAGATTCTTGAGTTTTAAAAATGCCAAATGACATCTTTAAAAGGAATTTCTTTAAACATTAGTGGATTGAATAATCCGTGTAAAAGGGCAAGCCTAATAAGATACATTAATTTACACAAGGCCAATCTAGTCTTCCTGCAAGAAACCCATCTCTTGAAAAAAGATATTGATAAACTAGCCACTAATAAGTATACAGTATTGGTTAGTTCAGAGCACACTCAGAAAAAAGAGGAGTGGCTATTTTATGGAATAAAAGTATGCCCATTCCTAAAACCATTAAGTCTTTTCAGGATGACAAAGGAATGTTTTGTATGGTTACAATACAAATTAATGGGAAGACTTACACTTTAATTAATGTATATTGGATACCTGGAATTGGTATTAATACAGTGAAACATCATATTGATAAGATCATATCATTCTCTATAGGGATATTATTTTAGCTGGTGATTTTAATTGTATACTACATGAAAGTGATACTACCACTATAAGGAAAAGAAGAATTACATCTAATGCAAAACATTTAAATGATTTTGCTAATTCTTATCATTTGAATGATATTAATAATCAGATAGATTCAAAATCATTACCATACACCTTTTTCTAACAGATACAAAACTTATTCAAAAATAGATAGGGTCTTTATTTCTAACCAGATGGTAACAGATTTAATTAATTCCAAAATCATTTCATGTCCTATATCTGATCATAACTCAATTGTTTTTGAATTCATGATAAAAATACTCATAATGTTCAGATCAAAAGGATACCAGCATACTTAACTCAGCTAAAGACTATAAAGAATATATACTTTCAGAAGTACAACATTTTCTAGACATAAATAATACTCCCGAAGTCTCCATTGTCTATGTTTGGGATGCCTTAAAATCATATCTATATGGACAAAGTATCAGATGGTATAATAATAAAAGGAAATCTTGGGATAAGGAATTGTTAGATATTCAAAGTAAATTAGACTCATAAACATAATAATAAAGAAAATATTATGGACAAGAAAGTTATTGAAGAAATAAACAAACTAAATGAGAAATACAAAGAAATTTTAACTCATAAAGTTAAAATAACTTTAGAAATACAAGTTTTTGTCTTATTCAATAAGCCCCAAATACTTACATAGACTTAAAAATAAAACAAAAGATTGAATAAACAAAACCATATCAAAGAAATCTTTTCTCTAAGGAAAAGAAGAATGTTTCTAGTATACCAGAAATACTGGATGAATTTAGAAATCACTTTCACAAGATTAACCATAACAACATTAACATGGAACCTAAAGATAAAATAAAGGAGTTTATAACCACAAACATGAATAAAAGCAATAAACAACAGATTAAACTATTGGACAAGAGTATTTCATATACAGAAGTTATTACACAAATAAATAAGCTTAAATCAAACAAAGCACTGGGTAATGATGGTATTATACCAGAGATATATAAAATCCTTTCTAAAACTACATATTCATTAATACATAAGGTTTTTATTTTGGCCCAGACTGAGTTAATAACCCCCATCTTGGCAATATACATTTATTTCACCAATTTTAAAACCTAATAAAGATCCAACTAGATGTTCTTCATATCGACCCATCTCATTACTTAATGTTGATTATAAAATGTTTATGAGTATTTTTGCTGATAGATTGAAGACAGTCATCCCGGCATTATAGATATAGATCAGGCGGGTTTCATTGTAAATAGAAATACTTTTGATAATATAAGAAGAACTTTAACATTAATTGATTTTGCAAATAGGAAAAAGAAAGATTTAACACTTATTAGTCTTGATATAGGTTCAGCATTTGATTCAGTAAGTTGGGACTATCTGTTTACCTTACTGAAATGCACAAACTTCTCTGATGCATTTGTAAATTTAATTGAGCATTTATACAAAGGAACACTGGCTTATATTAAGGTAGGAACATATGTTTCACAAAAATACCCATTCTTAAAGGTACAAAGCAAGGATGTCCACTTTCTCCACTATTATTCACTTTAGTAATGGAGCCTTGGGCTAATTTGATTAGAAACAGTACTGACATAGAGGGTTTTGAAATAGACGAAAATACAACATCAAAAATTCAACTTTTGCAGATGATGTTCTAATTACATCAGCAGGATCTAATTCTTCTATGCAGTCTTTATTTGATAAAATGATGAATTTTAAAAGTATTTCTGGTTTAATATTCAATGAAGAAAAACTAAAATACTACCTATATATACGAAAAAATATTCTCATTAGTGATTTTACTAAATATATACCCAATTCAGGTCAGATAACTTATTTAGGTATAATACTATCTAAAGATATTAAATCTATTATATATAATAACTATAATACCTGTTTTCTTAATATACAAAATCTTTTAATACCTGGAATAATATGTTTTTACTATGGAGGAGAGACTTACAATTATTAAAATGATAATATTCCCAAGATTTTATACTTAATACAATCAATAATACTTTCACCTACAAAAATAATTATCAAGAAACTGAATACACTAATGTTAAATTTCTTATGGGCACCTAATAGACCTAGGATTGCATTAAAGAAACATACTAATAGCTGGTCTCAAGGGGTATTTATTTTCCAGACTTTAATTTATATATTATCTCTTCTATTATAAAAGTTATTACTTTATTAATAGATCAGTCATATATCAAAATGGAAAGATTATTGGGAGCTAATTAGTATGCACTTCATGAAAATCTCCTTAACACATAAAATATGATTGTAAATAACTCCATGTTGTGGTTGCTAAAGGAATTTTGTACTTCACCTATTACACCTAAACATATGGTTTGTTACCCATTAAATATTATTATTAGTTATCGTAACTTTATATTCATGCACCCTAAGTATAGGGAATGGAATTTTATTGTATTCCTATAATGTATACTGAGGGTATGCTTATGTCATCTACTTCTGAAGGAGCTCATTTAGCTATAGATAATGATCTAAAGTACTGGTATCAGCTGATATCTGATAATAAAGTTAAAATCTAGATTTCTTAAAACAAGAATTTGATCTAAGAGAAACTTGCTGGTTAGAGGTTCAGATCTTTAGACAACATCTCATTGATAGAATAGATCTAATGTCTATAACAGTTAAAGAATCTATTCCAAAACTGATTGATTACTTGATATTAAATTTACAGCATAAAGTTTCTGATAAAGGTAAACTTTCATATATACATAAAATTATCAGACAAGAAACTTTTTACAGTGTAGATTCATACTGGAATTATTTCACCTCTATTAATGGGGACCCACCAACTCAACAATATAAACAATATATATTGGAATCTGCTTATAGAACTACATCTTCCATTGTCTGGAGACTTTATACATGGAAATTTTTACATAGATCTTTTTATACACCTTTGATGATGAATAAAATAAATAATAAAGATAATCTATGTAAGAGATGTAATGTAGAAATTAATGCTGACTGGGCTCATATGTTTTATGACTGTATGAAGTTGAAAGAATACTGGAAGTCAATTAATGAATTTTTGCAGGCTCTTTTTACAGATAATTTCATTATTTCTAAGTCTCTTATATTATTCAACACACCTGTACCTCAATGTGTTAAAAGATTAAGCTTCCCTTTTATGGTCTATCCTAGCAGTGGCCAGGAAAATAATAACTAGAAATTGGATTTCAGATACACCTCCTTCGTTCAATGAATTTAAAAATGTTATGAATATAATGTGCCATATGGAAATAAGCACAATTAGAATGAGAACAACTAGAAAAACATCATATTATATTGTATGGGATAATTTACAAAATTTGTTAAAAAAATTCTAATTTCAATAGCACGGTATTTTAGTTTAATTAATTGATCTGATTGTAGTGGATGTCTTTGTAAATACTTTAGTTGTTTTGTTGAATATTATAATAATACCTATTTTTAATTACTTGTATAAAATTTTTATGATATTTCTCTTATATGTTAAAACAATAAACCTGTTTTGAAAAAAAAAAAGAATAAAGAGATCAGGGAGTGATATCTCTGCTACCACATAGCCACTGATTTATTGAACAATGATAACATTACTGAAATTTAAAGAAATAATACAAATAACACAGACTGCCTCTCACAGAATGACTAGAAGAGCTATTATATTCAAAGATGCCATAGGCAGGTAGAAAACTGATCTTGATAACATAAGGTTTGGATGCTAATTCTGACATTTTGTAATGACACACATTCTGAATTTGGTAGGTAAACTTGTTTTCAAAACACTAACGAACGACACTCATTTGTGCAATCATTATTGTGTGACTCGTTAGCTTTTTCCTGGAAGGATCAGTTACCAGTATACAGGGAATATCCCCTCTTTCCAATTTGGTATGATCTCATAGTGTGTGTGTGTGTGTGTGTGTGTGTGTGTGTATGTATGTGTGTATCTATATCCATATATCTATATCTATCTATCTGTCTATATATATATATATATATATATATATATATGTGTGTGTGTGTGTGTGTGTGTGTATATATATATATATATATATATATATATATATATATATATATATATATATATATATATATATATATTTATTTTATTTATTGACATTTGTTAACCGGGTCAGTCCAACTGGGATTTTGTCACATTTTCAGTGGAGACCCGAGGAGTAAAGCTCCAGAAAGTACAATATATAATTACAGTAAGAAAACAAGTACTACAAACAATAATAGCAAACAGTAGTAAGAAATAAACAACTACACGTGAAGATTATAATTGAAAGAAAAAATAAATTGAAAATGTTTTTTTCTTTCTTCTTCTCAGGACAAATTCTTTGTTACCGTACAACGAGGGAGAGTCAAGAGTGTGATTAGGATCAAATGAGAGTGATGTGAGTGTGGGGGGAGGGGAGAGCTAAGTAGGGTCATAGCAGGGACAGGTTCTGGAGTTGAGTAAATGTGTCTTCAGTTCTTTTTTAAATAGTGGAGTGTGAGAGATAGAGCGTATATCCAGGGGAAGTTTATTCCAAGCTTGGGCCACAGAGTGTTTGTAGAGTTGCTTACCTACAGACCTATTAGGGTGGTAGATATCGAGCAATTGCTGATTTGAGGTGCGGATAGATTGAGAAGGGGTATAGATAGAGACTAGGAGAGATAAAGATGGACAGCAGGAGGGTTTAAAGAGCATAGAGTGCAGCATGTGAAATTGGTAGAGATGTAGTAGTTGTGGGAGTTCCAGCCATTGTAGAGACTTTAATGCAATACAGTGGTGCGTGTTGTTTGGGGAGTTAGTGATGAATCTGGCTATTTTGTGGTAGGTTTGTTGGAGTTTGTTCAGGGTAGTTGTTTGTTGAATATTTGTGAGAACTGGGGCAGCATAGAGAAGAGAGGGAAGGAGAAGTGCTTGTCCTAGGGTGAGTCTAGCCTCAGGAGTGAGGTATTTTCTGTTCCAGTATAAGAGACCTAGTTTCTGATGGGTTTTCTTTATGCATTGCGGTATGTGTTGATTGAATTTTAGTTCATCGTTAATGATGACCCCTAAGAGTTTAGTGTAGGTGTCGGGTTGGATGGCTGTATTGTTACAAGACTTAATGACAAAGGATGATCTATGATGAGCAAGAGAATGGGACAGGAAGAGTAAGAGTTTTTTTTTTTTTTTTTGGGATTGAGGATTAGTAAATTTTTTGAAAGCCATTGTTTGGTGGAAAGTAGAGCTTTTGGGGTTAGCGAGTGTAGGTCAGAGATGTTGTCAGCTGTAGATATAATAGTGAAGTCATCAGCATATTGTATGAGACATGACTGATTGCAAGAGGTGAAGAGGTTATTGGTGAAGATGTTGAATAAAAGGGGACCTAAGATGGAACCTTGTGGAACACCAGTAGAGATAGACAGGAAAAGAGAAGAGGAGGAGAGCCATTTGGCAAATTGTTCACGTCCAGATAGATAGCTAGTGAACCAGCTGAGGGTGGAGGAGGATAGGTGAAGGTTCACAAGTTTAGATAGAAGTAAAGGATGGGATACTGTATCAAAAGCTTTGGAGAGGTCTAGAAAGAGACAGGAGGTAAGTTTATTATTGTCCAGGGATTCTGCAATGGTGTGAGTGAAGGAGAGTAGAGCAGTAGTTTTGCTGTGACAGGGGCGAAAACCGTGTTGGGTAGGGGTGAGTAAGTTGTGATTGAGAAGGTGATTAAGAAAACTGGTAACCAAAATCGATAATCCACCACAAGACACAAAAATGAACTCAACGCTGCTCCGACACAATAAAGGCTGTCCAATTACCACAGTCACGTATTATCTATGTATAGTCCAAGTACGACCACAGAGTGATAAATAAAATAGTATTTATTTAGCCATGCAAATAGAAAAAAAAAAAAAATAATTAATAATTAATAATTAGAGTAACAGACTTAGCGCTTTCATCTCATCCCTGAGACTTCTTCAGAATCCTGTTACCATATAAACTAACTTGTTCTTTTATAACAAATAGTTTTCACTCATTGGTCCACGGAGGGTGACATCATAAATTGTATAAAATTGTGCAATTAATTGACATAATATGCTTTCCTTTTCTTAAAGGGGCTGACTAAATACTTAAAATACAGAAAAGTGAACAGGACACACAAAAACTGGATATTAGGAATATTGTCGATTCTAAATACTTGAATATCACTGTACAGTACTTCATTATATAAAAGAAACTTGAAAAGCATATGTGTATATATGTGTGTAAAGATCAATAGGAAATAAACAATGAAACATATGCAGACTTAAAAATACAAGCATAAAAAATACAAGCATAAAAACAAGCATAAAAAACTTTTTTCACAAATCCCAAGAATCATAGCTCCACTGCTGTTGTAAATGTCACAAGTATTCCAGTGTTCCCCTACAAATAAAGTGCTACAGATGTTTGAATAGATGTAACGACATACAATATGTATATATATATATATATATATATATATATATGTATATAATATTTAAAACACAGAATAAAATAAAATATATATATATATATATATATATATATATATATATATATATATATATGAATAAATAAATAAATAAATAAATGAGAACTGTCAATTGATATAACCCATTTAATCAACATGTATATACTTGTGTAAAATATTAAAAATCAGTAAAAACTTAATGTTTGATAAAATTAATTAAATAGTTAAATTTCATCAATTATGTCTCTTGGGATCCATTGCTAATAATTTTAATGCTGGACTAATAGAAATATGGTCATTGAGTCCTTTACTACTACAGGCATCTAACCTAAGTTGCCATATCATTTCTTTATATTCTAGACGTGTCTCCCAGTCCCCCCCTCTTTCTGGGTAGGCAACTTCCTCCAATACCCAGAACTTAAAATCAGCTTGTGTGCAGGTCAAAGCATGTCTAAAAAGTGCATTGTTGTCATTGCGTTTATTAATATCTCTCATGTGTTCGTATATTCTGGATCTGAGGTGGCGTTCTGTTTTCCCAATATAATAACAATCACAAGCTTTACAGAAAACTAAGTATACCACCCCTCTTGAATAACAACTATAATATTTCTTAGCTTTGAGTATAATTTGCAAACTTGGAATTCTAACCTCTTTTAATCCAGCAATATAACAACATTGTGCACATCTACCGCATGCAAAACTCCCATGTTTTTTAGTACTTCCACTACTACTATTTTTGTCCTTCTCTATAATATTCTTAATATTCTTATTTCTTCTAAAGCTGAATTTAATCCTATTTTGAAAGACATCCGTTCTCACTGCCATGTCTTTGAACATTTCCCATGTGTCATGTATACTTTTTTTCAACCAACCTATACCCTGGTGATAGGTAAGGGTCAAATATGGTGTGACCCCCTCCTTATTTCCTTCCTGTGTATTCAAACTATTGTTCCTACTAACCACATTGTTAACCTTATTGGTAATAAAATTGGTATTAAATGCTATGTTTACATCAAAAACTAACAAACCATCCTTGACCAATAATGGAGTATATTTAACACCTCTCCCTGCTATTACATATTCCTTGATTGGACTAATAAAATCCATAGGATATCCTCTGTCTATGAACATTTTCTCTATATTGTTGATTTCGTTTAAAAATTCTGCCTCATCCGAAATCAATCTAGCCATCCTAATCATCTGTCCTTTTATGATATTCTTTTTAAGTTGGTAAGGATGGTCACTATTAAAGTGCAAATATGCATTAGAGTAATGTTCCTTTCTAAAAATGTTTGATTTATAACACTTATTGTCATAATCCTTACTCAATTTAATATCCAGATAGTGAATTTCATTTCTCCCAACCTCATATGTAAATTGCAAAAATGGGGTTGTCTGGTTAATATAACTGATAAATTCGTTCACCATATCATAAGGTCCTGTCCATAGGACAAAAATGTCGTCCAAAAAATGAAAATATTGGCCAATATATTGACTGTATACAGAATTTAAAACATAGTTCTTTTCCCAAAATAGCATTACTATATTGGCAAATACTGGGGCACAGGCTGAACCCATGGCAACTCCGTCCTTTTGGTGGTAGTAATCACCCTCAAAATACATATAATTGTACTTTAAAACCAATTCCATACTTTCTAAAACTATTCTAAATTCTTCAGCTGTTAAAATGTTCATTTCCTGTAGCATATCCTCAAACCATTCTAAACGTAAGACCTGGGGGATAACAGAAAACAAATCCTTAACATCAATGGTGATAAAAAGAATTTCGTCCATATAAATACTTCTCCCAACTTTTTGCAAAAAATCCCAAGAGTCTACTAAAATATGATTATATTTATTATGAAACTTTTTAACTTTTGTGTCAACGTATATTGCTAAAGTCTGCGTTTTAGATCCTTGAGAAGCAACAATAGGCCTCAATGGGGGGTCAGACCAGGATTTATGGATTTTGGGTATACCGAAAATAGCAGGTATCACAGGTTTGGGTACTTTTAAGAAATTGTATAATTTAGTATCTATCATACCTGTAAGTAAATTGTCCTCTAAAATTAGATCAATTTTCCTGTATGAAATATTAATTTCATTCCTAGTTACCAAACTATAATGTTCCTCAGTATCCAAAATGTCTTTCATCCTCTTGATATAGTCCCATTTATCCATTATCACCAGCCCTCCCCCCTTGTCAGGTTTCATTATTCGTATCTTGTCATTTTTACTCAAGTTATCTAATAAATCAGCCTCAGCCATTGTCAAATTCTTCCTCATTTTTCTTCCTTTACCATATTCGTTACGAACTCTATTGATAACACATTTTTCAAAGTTTAAAATCTCATGTTGAAGTGGGGGGTAGGTCTAGTTAAACTGTCCCGTTTGTCTTGTGTTACTTTGTCCTTAAACATATGTTGAAAATTCAATTTACGTGTAAACATCCTAATATCCAGTATTATGTTCTCTATTTTGGGCATGTTTACAGGAACAAAAGAAAAACCTTTTGTAAATAAATTAAAAAATTCCTCACTAATAACCATGTCGGTATAATTAAAAATATTAAAATTGTTGAAAGTATTAAGTATGTTGGCCTGTTGTTCTTGTTCTACAAAAATGCATTCCCCATTCAAATCTTCTGCGACTGCTTTGTCTGCCTTCGTTTCAGACACCTCTATCTGTGTACTCTCCCCATCTGCTGTACATTGTTGGTCATTGTTGCTTGTGCATAGGAGGGTTGCTGAGTCCGATTTCTCAGCCTCTCTGACCTCCTCGGCTCCTCTATCTCTAAAGGGAACTGTGTTCTATCAAAATTTTTATCACTGTCACCAGGATAAAATTGTTCGTGTCTATAGTGACCATATTCCTGTACTTCCTGATTCTTGTATCTATTCCATTCTGTTCCCCCTTGTCTATAATTCCTGTTGTCTTCATTTTGTCTATATTTGTAATACATCTTGTTCTGTCTAAAACTTTTTGTTTTTGTTTCATTCGAATAAGCAAAACCATTTTCATATTCATATATGTCCCTTTCTAATTTCTTTAATTTTCTGTTAATATTGGTATCAGTTACAAAATCAGTATCATGCAAGACTTTAAAATAAGCATATTTATATTCCTCAACTGGGAATAACAAATCTGTACTAATTTCTTTGTACAAATTATCTATCTCTTTCTTTTTTAGTTCCATAATTTCCGTATTGCGGTTCATCATTAGTTTTAACATAGCCAGCCCACAGTCATTCAAAATGTCACAGACACATTTAAAAAATTTTTTGTCATCACAAGCATTATTTGGAAACTTATTTAGTCTTAAACCCTTTGGTACTATTTTTTGCTTAATACACTTGTCGAAGTACCAATTTTCAATCGCTAAGGATTTATATTTAGTAAGCAAAATTTTAAACATCTTACACTTGTCCTTAAAAGTCATTTCATTTCCATTACGATTGCTTTTTTCAGTTACATTGGTTTGAAAAGATTTGTTTAACCATGTGTTGAAGTCCAAGTCCTTATACGAGTCGATGTACTGTTGTCTAATTGTTCCTTCATTTAATTCCAAATTTCGCTGGTTTCTTTCATCAACCCTCCGGTTATCACAATCTAGTCTGGGTCGTCCTCCTCCCGTTGCTGCGTCGCGCCCTTCTGATGTCACTCCAGTGACTAGGTTCCCTCTCGGGCTGCTCTGCGCACATGGAATGTCGTGAGCGGAACTACTGGGTGTACCTCCGCTTTGAGAGTGGTTCTGTATGACCCTTAGCAACTCGTTCAACATACCACTATTGTCCATAGCTTGGTAGGACTCCTCGTAGCCGGAACGGCAATAATTGACAACTGGTAACCAAAATCGATAATCCACCACAAGACACAAAAATGAACTCAACGCTGCTCCGACACAATAAAGGCTGTCCAATTACCACAGTCACGTATTATCTATGTATAGTCCAAGTACGACCACAGAGTGATAAATAAAATAGTATTTATTTAGCCATGCAAATAGAAAAAATAAATAAATAATTAATAATTAGTGTAACAGACTTAGCGCTTTCATCTCATCCCTGAGACTTCTTCAGAATCCTGTTACCATATAAACTAACTTGTTCTTTTATAACAAATAGTTTTCTCTCATTGGTCCTGTTACCATATAAACTAACTTGTTCTTTTATAACAAATAGTTTTCTCTCATTGGTCCACGGAGGGTGACATCATAAATTGTATAAAATTGTGCAATTAATTGACATAATATGCTTTCCTTTTCTTAAAGGGGCTGACTAAATACTTAAAATACAGAAAAGTGAACAGGACACACAAAAACTGGATATTAGGAATATTGTCAATTCTAAATACTTGAATATCACTGTACAGTACTTCATTATATAAAAGAAACTTGAAAAGCATATGTGTATATATGTGTGTAAAGATCAATAGGAAATAAACAGTCCCCGGGATTCATGAAGCCCGGCGCAAGGCCGGCGTAAGGGCTGCGCCGGCGGTGCAGTGAATAGCCGGCGTAGTAGCGCCATATGCATATTAATGAGAGTGCACCGCAACCACAGACACGTGCGTAGTGTACGTGAGCAAGCCCAAGGAGGATGCGTCCGGAGGCGTGGCTAAGCCGGCATGCGGTGAGCAACCTAATGTGCTGACTGCCACGTCCTACCATAATAGTAATGGCAGCAGCCAGGGCCCGTGCAGAATGAAACGCACGAGTATGCAACATAGTACCGTCCCAACTAAATGGAAAAGCAAATACAACCCACGAAGGCTTAAGTGTACCCGTCCAAGGAGCAAAGGATACGCATAAGACCGCGTTTGTCCCGCAATGCACCGTCAGTGGTTATACTCAGAGAAGGTGTACAGCAGCATGTCAGCGCGCCACACCGACATAGGAGTAGCGACTAAGGTCACCACCTGTCCCAGTTTGCGAGGGGCAGTCCCTCTATGGGCAGTTGTGTCCCGAAAAAAATATTAAAAATGGCAAATGTGCTAACATTGTAGGACATAATGATATCCAGTATTTAATGTAATGGTTGCATGCATTGGTTATTTCTGTAACTGAAATATCTCAATGTCACAAGAAACAGAATAAGCAACCAAACTGCCACAACAATAAGCTTTTATTTAGGCAAACAAGTGAAGTTCTATGCTATATAGTGACCGTGTGTATGTATCGGCCTGTAAAATCAGATGTGAGTCCCGGAAATATCCCACCTTGGCAACTGGAAAAGGTGGCAATCCCAGTAGCGACATGGGCATGGTCACCAGGGTTACCAGCTGTCCCAATGTGCCATGGATAGTCCCTCATTGGACAGTTGTGTCCGTGCAAAAATCGAAAAAAAGGAAAATGACCTGAGATTCCCTGCCAAAAATATTCCTGCAATATACATGTAATAGTAGCATAATACATATAATTTGTATCTGAAACACATACATGGCATAAGAAACTGAATAAGGAACCCAAATGCTAACAGAATAAGCATATAGTATGGCAAACAAGTGAAGTTCTGTCAACTGCACTTGCCGTGGGTATGTGTTGTCCTGCAAAATCCGAAGTTTCCACATAACATGTCCCACTATGGGCATTGGAAAAGGTGCCAACCATAATGGTCACAAGCAGTAGTGAGAGTACATAGCCGGGTAGCTGTGTTGACATAACAACAGGAAGGAATCAAGATACCTTAAACACAGGCAAACATGTGCATAGCAACATATCCCACACCCAGCAACGTCTCTGTCGCATACACTGGATGGCGTATGTTGAAGTGTAATATCCAGAAGCAGAACCCATGCATTCAGATGTAATACACAATAGCCTCATTGTAGCATGTAAGTCCCACCCATGTACACCTGTGCACCCAAACCTGCTAGCATCCGTGTGCAGCTATACACCTACACACAATGTGCATACCTGAAATGTGCTAAGATGTTTGTGTTAGACAATGCCACGCGGGCAAATCGCACTTACATGTCACCAACCCACCTCAGGTACAGATATGGAAATGGCTGCATGTGAATGTGTCTGCAGAATGTGTACATCCCGCATGTGGTATGTACCCGTCGAAACCATATAGGTTTGCATACGACGGTGCACATAACTGTACACATGTGGACAAGTCGGGTTGTTGAACCACCGCGATCGATGATTAGCTATGCAGAGAAGTCGAACACATATAGCGGAACACGTGCCTACCAAACAGGACGTCCTAACAGGGTGCTACAGGCAAAGAAGGTGAAGGTGGGACATCACATGTGGAGAGTAGCGTTGCCGGACGGCCAAATACACACGGTCAAGGTAAAGGACGGAACAACATGCATATGTCCGGATGGATGTTGTTCGAAAAATATATATAGAAACACATATGAAGTGCCAGTTTAGACTCAAAATACTATATAATGCATTGAATTGTACCGTACAATATGATAGTAGAACTGATCCTGCATGTAATTGGTGAAACTAAGCTGTAGTGTGATGGTACATGAAAAGAGACATTGAGGAGCTCTCTGATTATGTAGCCCAGGCAGGTATGACCCTGACCTTGAGCAGTATCCTACCTTCACCAAGAATGATGCCACAATACAGAGATAAGATGATCAGCTTTAACAATTGGCTTAAACACTGGTGTCATTCAAAGGGGATCCAGTGTCTGTCTGCCTGGGATGACATGCTGGACAGGCCACGCTGTTTCAAGGGACGGTTTGCACCTGTCACCCTGGGATTCCGGATATTGGCAAAGGCTCTTGCCACCCCATAGTGCCTTTTTAGGCAAGGCTCAAATTCTAAACCTACCACCCTAGAACACAAAAAGGAAAAAACTAAGGGTAATGCTGCTCAATGCCAGAAGTCTAAATCTCAAAATGCACGCACTGAGGCCCTTCTCAGTATGGAGAACATCGATGTCTGTGCTGTGACAGAAACCTGGTTCAAGGCTCCTGAGAGCACCCCAGCACTATCAGGTTTTACCTCATATCATGCGCTCCGCCCCAAAATCCGGACAATACCAAGAAAGGAGGGGTATCCATATTCATCAAGGACACCCACACCTCAAGACTGGTGGCAACGCACGATGCATCGGAGACCATCCAGGTGCAATTAACCATAGGCAAGACTGCTCTGCAAATTGTAGCATGTTACAGGCCACCTCACAAACTCAGGAACCTCACATGGCCTTCCTGAAAACACTAGAGGGATAAATGTATCACCAAACACCATCATACTAGGTGACTTCAATTACCCTAATATAGACTGGGGACATAAAAATAGGTTTTTTAAAAAAAT
>NC_056744.1:1585274708-1585277208 GCF_019279795.1 Protopterus annectens
GATCCAGAATATACGAACACGAGAGATATTAATAAACGCAATGACAACAATGCACTTTTTAGACATGCTTTGACCTGCACACAAGCTGATTTTAAGTTCTGGGTATTGGAGGAAGTTGCCTACCCAGAAAGAGGGGGGGACTGGGAGACACGTCTAGAATATAAAGAAATGATATGGCAACTTAGGTTAGATGCCTGTAGTAGTAAAGGACTCAATGACCATATTTCTATTAGTCCAGCATTAAAATTATTAGCAATGGATCCCAAGAGACATAATTGATGAAATTTAACTATTTAATTAATTTTATCAAACATTAAGTTTTTACTGATTTTTAATATTTTACACAAGTATATACATGTTGATTAAATGGGTTATATCAATTGACATTTCTCATTTATTTATTTTTTTATTTATTCATATATATATATTTTTTATTTTATTCTGTGTTTTAAATATTATACTTATATACACACACATATATATATATATATATATATATATATATATATATATATATATATATTGTATGTCGTTACATCTACATTCAAACATCTGTAGCACTTTATTTGTAGGGGAACACTGGAATACTTGTGACATTTATAACAGCAGTGGAGCTATGATTCTTGGGATTTGTGAAAAAAGTTTGTTATGCTTGTTTTTTATGCTTGTATTTTTAAATCTGCATATGTTTCATTGTTTATTTCCTATTGATCTTTACACACATATATACACATATGCTTTTCAAGTTTCTTTTATATAATGAAGTACTGTACAGTGATATTCAAGTATTTAGAATCGACAATATTCCTAATATCCAGTTTTAGTGTGTCCTGTTCACTTTTCTGTATTTTAAGTATTTAGTCAGCCCCTTTAAGAAAAGGAAAGCATATTATGTCAATTAATTGCACAATTTGATACAATTTATGATGTCACCCTCCGTGGACCAATGAGTGAAAACTATTTGTTGTAAAAGAACAAGTTAGTTTATATGGTAACAGGATTCTGAAGAAGTCTCAGGGATGAGATGAAAGCGCTAAGTGTGTTACTCTAATTATTAATTATTTATTTATTTTTTCTATTTGCATGGCTAAATAAATACTATTTTATTTATCACTCTGTGATACTTGGACTATACATAGATAATACGTGACTGTGGTAATTGGACAGCCTTTATTGTGTCGGTGCAGTGTTGAGTTCATTTTTGTGTCTTAAGGTGATTAAGAAGCTGTGTATGGATACATTTTTCTAGTATCTTAGACAGAGGGGATAGAATGGTAATAGGTCAATAGTTGGAAGGGTCAGTGGAGTTACCTCCTTTATGGGGAGAGGTAGTGTAGAAAGATTTCCATAGAGTAGGAACAGTAGATTCTAGCATAGATCTATTTATTAATATAGTCACTGGGTAGGCAATAGAGCTGTAATTTTGAGGAAGGTAGGAGGTAATTTGTCAGTAGAAGGAGAGCAGGGTTTGAGTTTGAGCAGTAGAGATTTGATGTAAGAAGTGGGAAATGGCTTGAAGGAAAAAAAGTAGTATTGGGGGTGGGTGTTGGGTCTGGTAAGGAGGAGAAGTTAGGTTGAGAGGGAAGGAGATTGTGGATGGAGGAAATAAAGTGGGAATTAAGTAGGGTAGCTGTTTCCTCAGGAGTCGTGCTTGGGTAGGGAGGTGGGTTAGAGGGAGAGTTGGGGTAGGAGCGGCCTTAGGTCAACTGGTGCCCTAGGCAAAAGGGCTCCACGGCACCCCCACCACACCATCTGGTGCCCACATCCTGGTCTACCTACATCAAATAAGCGCCCCTGCTGCATTGGCACCCTAGGCGGCTGCCTAGTTGGCCTATGCCTAAGGCCGGCTATGAGTTGGGGTAAAGGATAGTATTAAGTGTTGACCAAAATTTCCGGAGGTTAGGTCTATGTTTATGCTGGCCTGAGCTATAAAATGATTTTTTGTCTATTATTGTCTGTTTTTTTGGCAAGATTGCATAGTTGTCTGTATTTGAGAAGATGAGAAGTTTGTTTAGTTTTGATCCAGGCTTTTCAGGCACTGTCTCTTTGTTTCATGATGGTCTTAGTTTCTTTTGAAAGCCAGGGGGTATAATTAGATTTCACTCTGATCTTCCTGAAGAGAGCTAGGGAGTCCAGAGTATTCAGGAAAATGCTATTAAAAGTGTCAACAGCATCATTCAGAAGGAGTTTTCTAAGGATGGAACAGTCAATGTTTTGTAGAATTGAGTTAAATTGAGAAGAATTAAATGTGGATAGTTTCTGGCAATCTTTAGAAAGGTGGGGTTTAGGAGTATGTGGGTCGTATCTCAGGATAGAGGTAGGGAGATGGTCACTAAGGGAGTCTGGTAGGGTTTTGGGCTGGTGATAGTGTTGAGGGGAGTTGGTAAGAAGCCAGTCTATTGTGGAGCTGGAGGTTGAGTTTTTGTGGAAACGAGTGGGGATAGAAATGAGTTGGTGGAAATTAAGGTGAATACTAAGTAAGGGAGAGTCAGTAGAAAGT